>NW_019416329.1:76834-80226 GCF_000390285.2 Anoplophora glabripennis | reverse complement strand
GTCTTGGAGAATGCCAAATAGTGAATGGAGGACATTTTCAGCATTTGCGAAATTGAGTTTATTTTTGTAAATTATCTAGTTGTTTCAATTTCTAAATGAAAAAAAACTTGCTATTGAAAAAATAAAACTTGTTTATTTGGTATGGCGGGATTCGGTTTTCTATAAGCTTTTCAACCAGCCTCGCCATGCCTTATGTTTCCATTTGAAAAAAGAAAGTAGAGGTAGCTGAGGGTTAGGGGGTTGAAGAAAAATTAATTATTATATAACCGAAAGATGGGAAAAAAATCAAAATCAGTTAACGTGTTTCGGCGTTTTAAAAAAAAATTAACTCATTCAAAAGATATGAATTTTATTCCGTACTTTTGTCCATCTCTGTATATCGTATCATATTTGAACGCTGTTGAACATCTGCCCAGTTTTAGGGAGGTCGATGGAAAATATCTGCATTAAGGTATATTTAAAATACGATGGTTTTTCAGATGGTTCGCCGCTAATTACAGATTTACACTTCCTTAGTCTTAGCTAAAAATGTTAGACCTGCCCTTGTTAGTCTCGGACTAGACTTTGTGGGTTCGGATCCGCTATCAGAACCCTTGGATCCTCTCTGGTGTTCATTCCGGTTGTTGCTGGTTCTAAAGCCACTACGGACGAAAGCGCTTTTCAGGAAATGGTGATTCTGGGACACATACCATAGTAACTGGTCGCATTCAATGTCGGCATCTTCAGTACTGACCTTATAAAAGCTTCGCCATTACCGAAGTGATGTTACCATATGTATTTGATTGATTATGATTGCTGTGCCACAAAAATGTTTGCTCTAAATTGTAACAATCAGTAAAACAAGAATATGCGAGGATGATAAATATTAATTGTTTTTGTCCTTTGATTACAAATACCAAATTTACTCAATTACAATAGATTGTTATGGTTTATGTATAGGTGAAATAAATGTGTTTTTTGCAATAAGTTGTAATAGTTTTTATTTATTTTTAATACATACATGATTAACAATAATTGTTTTAAAACACACTATAGGCAAGTTCGGTATTAACATCTAGATGCTGTAGATATATTTATTTGTCTTTTCATTTGTTACAATTAGAAAAGGACAAAGAACATCCCCATCTAGATGATAATACCATATTTGCCTGGATTGCGAATTGTTTTTCACATATTTGATGCAACCTATTGAAATCATAGTCTTTTCTGTCTATTTTTACCGTAAAATTGTTTAAAATTTCAAATTTCCGACTAAGACAACACCCCTAGACTGACAAAAATTTTGAAAATACTTCTTATCCAGTAGATACGCAATATAAAGGTAACCTCATTTTTAAATTTTATTGTTAAGGATTTCACCGATAAATTCTCTACAAATAAAAATCAATACTGATCTCTGAAAGGTACGTCGAGTACAGCCATCCAATCATTGGCTTTAAATCTCGAAAATAGCTTTTTAGAGGAGTTTTTTGAGTAAAAATACTTGTTTTTTGAGGTTTTAAGAGTAAAACTGGGTGACTGTAACACAAATCTGCATGCTCATGGGTCTACAGGAGTATACATGGTGATTCACAGCTTATGCAAAATTTGGGAACAGATGCGTCATGAAAAATGTTATAGTTTCCGAGAAACAAATTAAGTTGTAGTATTTTCAACCCTTACATCGCTGGGCTACTGTAATCTCTAGCGTCATTCACGATTCGCGATTTCGAATACTGAAATCCGATTTTAGCGTTAACGTTTTGAGATAGTGCTTACATTAGTTTTCCAAATTTTTCAAATGGCTTACGTGTATAGCAACTCGAGTTGATGGATATTGTTTTAATTTATGGTGAAGCAAGACAACATATGTGTTATAGTAAAGTAAGACAACATTTGTCTTAGTTCGTAAGACGGGCTCAAAATATTTTATAAATTAAAACTACAAATAATTAATTTTAGTAACAATTAATAATAACAATAACGGCAAGAGCAGTTGAATTTCCTGATATAAAATAGGTGTAAAATTTTATTTATGTATTTCTTTCATTAGGAAAGAAATTATTTGAATTTTTTGTCCGTTTATTTTTATTACACTTTGCCGTCGTGCCGGTCACCGACTACATGCTTTGCCTTGCGCTAGGCCAGGATTTACAGTGGACCAGTTTCCAAGAATTTTTTGGATAAGTTCTGAATCGCCTTGTATAGGGTTATGGAAGTCGCACTGAATTTGGCCCTCAATGTAGAATAGCTCATTTGCTGATTACTCGCCGAAAGAGAACCAAAATCCTTTTATTAAATCCAGGCATGCCCTTTAATCTTCCGCCAGCCAGCAGCGTCCAAGCCAGGTAGACACCGCCAGGGAGAAGCTGGTTTATAAACACGCGCGGCACCGCCGATTAATAATGAAGCTATTAGTTATAGCCACGGCCGTGTCGTGCCGGGGGAGTCCGTACGGTGCCCGCCGGCCGCCTCATCAACTACACCTACGTGCAGGCCTTTTCTCGGAACTGCCGACACCGCCTCGGCTCGGCTCTGTCTCTTCACCTTAATTACCTCTCCTACTGAATCCACACCTCCGTATTTCTTCGACGCGTCGCCCGTCCGCTTTGTTGTTTTGCTTCGAGTCCGGTCCTCCGCATCCAGAATGAGAACGTGGAGACTGTAGTATTTACCTAGTTGATACAGAGTGGGTTGTGTTATTGGGAATAACGCCGACGAAATTGAATCTGTGTGCTCAAGAGTATGACGTAAGAAACCCCTACATAGCAATATTTCTGCTGGTATCCATTTCCAAGGAGGGAACATGTAGGGACATAAGAATAGTTTTACGTTCTTAGCGCCGCAGGCGAAAAATTTGAAGGAATTTGAAGGTCATTGTGTTTTGCAAGTACCCCAAAATGAATACTGTCAGTGTGTACAGTAGCTACTTAGATACAATGCGAGAAATAAAATTCCAACGTGTGGGGGCTGAAGTGGATAATCGATCAACCAACCCAGTTAGGATATAATTATGTAGATTACTGTAATAGTTCATTCTGTATAGTTTTTGAAGTTCCTTTAAAAACATGGGCATCACTAAGATGTTTATCTAAAACGGGATCAATTTTTGCACTATAGTCTATCAGTTCTAAAAATACCCCTTTGTTTACCGAGTCACTTTTTTTATTATGTCCACGAAGAGAAAGGTTACATGTACCACATAGTTTTAAGATATTTAAAATTTTTGAAAGAAGCAATCGATTTTTCTTAACTGTTTCGTTATGACTATTTACTATTTATTTGTTCTGCATAAGCACTATTTAAACAAGAAGCAATATTTACTCTTCCTAAAAGTAAAAAACTCACCAACTTATTTTTGTGTTTAGGAGAATTTTCATGTTTCTTAATTTTAATTTCTAAATGTTTCAAGT
>NW_019416329.1:0-76704 GCF_000390285.2 Anoplophora glabripennis | reverse complement strand
CACTTCCATGCCGCCATGACACTTCTTGTATGACGATACTTCCATGCCGCCATGACACTTCTTGTATGACGTCACTTCCATGTCGCCATGACACTTCTTGCATGCCAACACCCATGCATCTCTTGCACAACGACAATGCCCACAAGAAGCCGCTGAAGGAGCGATGTACACTGACCATGTGACTTTGACCCCATGTGACCTTGACCCTAGGCGACCTTGACCCCGGATGACCTTGACCTCCGGTGACCTTGACCCCAGCTGACCTTGACAAGACCTTGACCCCAGGTGACCTTGGGGTGACCTTGACCCCAGGTGACCTTGACCCTAGGCGACCTTGACCCCGGGTGACCTTGACCCCAGGTGACCTTGCCACGTCACTTCCTGATCCAGAAACCGCCTATTATATCTACTTACATGCACTTTATGCAACCAACCTAACATCCAAGAGATATTGAATGCATGCTATTTAGATTTCTTATTGATTTAAATAAATACATTATTTTAAGTTTATAGTTTGAAAATATCTGGGGGGCGGAGTCCCAGAGTCCTCCTTCACGAGCCGCCACGGGTTCTACTGGAATGTACTAATACTCCAGTCGAATTAGAGTTTGAACGTAAAAAAATTGTTAGTAGACATTTTATTGCACTTTATGACGGGAAAGAGTATGTCGAATAATGATATCAAAAAATTAACTCGAAAGAAGTGACTCTAAGTTCAGAATTTGCAAATAAGTTGCAAAATTACGTATTTTTTCACTTTTTTCTGCCCCTGAAAATCTAGACGACCTATTAGAAAATTAGTTATTTTATGTTGTAGACAATTAAATTACCTACAATTTAAGATATCTAAAGTCATATTTCACCAATGTTAACTGTAAAGTAAAAGTTGAACGCGGAAATAATCAGTTTTCGAAAATTGTGCATTATTATTGCATTTGGGCATTGATTAAAGGACCCCGCACAAATCTTATGGAAGTTGGGTCCCGGTCAAATTCGCTGAATTTTTGATATGTGATAGAGTTCATCATACTGGTCAATTGTCTCAATGGCCACAAAGCTCAAAAATGGATAGTTTGGCCGGTACAGAGCTTTAAAGCTCCGAATATCCTCCACGGATTTATGTATATGCGCAGTGTGTATAGACTTTTGAAATAGCCTATTTCATTTTTTTTATTATCTAGGTTTATATTTTTGAGGTTGCTGAATTCAGATCTGTTGTTAGATTTTCAAAATTGACAGTTGGCAGCTGTCAAATAGCTGTCAATGTGCTATAATAAAGCCAAAAACTTGTTTTTTTATGTTTTATCTTTCTTTTTTTTTAGTTCGATAAGTTCAAAGACGATATCAAATCAATAACAATGACTATCGGCAGCTGTCATTTAGCTGTCAACAATTCTTCAAAGTCCGGTAATAAAGTCAAAAAATTATTTTTTGTTTATAACTTCAAGTTTTTTAGATAAGTGAATATAAATATGATATAAAATTATGTAGTCATCAGCTTACAGCTGTCAACAAGCTGTCAACTAACTGTCAAAATGCAATAATAGAGCAAGTAACTTATTTTTTGTGCTTAACTTTGTGGATAAGAAATCAAACATGATATAAGTTTATGACATCACTTTTGAACTCAGTGATCTAAGCAACTTAAAGCTTTTTAAAAAAAGTAACTTTTTGACTTTATTATTGCATTTTGACAGTTAGTTGACAGCTTGTTGACAGCTGTAAGCTGATGACTACATAATTTTATATCATATTTATATTCACTTATCTAAAAAACTTGAAGTTATAAACAAAAAATAATTTTTTGACTTTATTACCGGACTTTGAAGAATTGTTGACAGCTAAATGACAGCTGCCGATAGTCATTGTTATTGATTTGATATCGTCTTTGAACTTATCGAACTAAAAAAAAAGAAAGATAAAACATAAAAAAACAAGTTTTTGGCTTTATTATAGCACATTGACAGCTATTTGACAGCTGCCAACTGTCAATTTTGAAAATCTAACAACAGATCTGAATTCAGCAACCTCAAAAATATAAACCTAGATAATAAAAAAAATGAAATAGGCTATTTCAAAAGTCTATACACACTGCGCATATACATAAATCCGTGGAGGATATTTGGAGCTTTAAAGCTCTGTACCGGCCAAACTATCCATTTTTGAGCTTTGTGGCCATTGAGACAATTGACCAGTATGATGAACTCTATCACATCTTAAGAATTCAGGGAATTTGACCGGGACCCAATTTCCATAAGATTTGTGTGGGGTCCTTTATGAAAAAGATGGTCTATCCAAATACCAATATGTGTGCGAAAGGCCGATTGGATTGACCGTGAAATTATTGCTCCAGATATTTGTTAATTAATTTCGTTTGTTTTTTTGTAACTAATTGATTAATTACTAAACGTTAATTTTAGAAGTTAATATCGTAGATATAGGTTCCAATTGAAAGTTGAAATTAAGTAGCTCTTTACAGCTAACAAAGAAGGTCATGCAAAACAGCGTTATAAACCAGGGTCAGGCAAAAGCCGCTCGGGAATTCGCTCTTTTTGCATTAAATGAGCTTATTTTTACGGTAATTCACTTACACTTCTTTGTTCTTCCCAAGATAGATTTTTTATATAACGTTGCATTGAAACGCATTGAAATTTGTATATGCAAATATTTTGATAACCAAACGAACGAATGAGAAAACGAACAAGAGCAACTTTTTTATGAAACTAAGGTTGTTCTTTCATATTTTTAAAAGGTATTAGATTCGGATTCAGCGAGTCAAAGCACAATAGGAAATACTAATCTGATCCATGGCCCAACCCTCTTTTTTATTATTTGGCACTGTGTAATTATAACAAAAATATGCTCTGTTACAAAAAATACTACAATTGGGACGCCACTGGATATTTTGGACAGTTATTTTCGGTTATTATTTCTAACAGCAATGATATATTTTGGGTATATACATATAGTATCAGATATTATTTTCATAAAAAGTATTTATAGGAATTTTTTAATAGAAATATAATAGTAAATAGGTATTTCTTAAAAAATTAAAATTGTATTGAAAATTGTATATTTTGAACAAACATTTTCGATGAAGATTTTTTGTAAACTGAGTAGTTTACTAAAACTTTTGAAATACTTTTGATTTCTTACCACATAGTTGGTAAGTTTATTTTAAGTTCAAAAGAATATACAAAAATTAAATAAAAGATCTTTTTTATTAGAAATACCGAGCAGAATTAAATGAACTTATTAAATTAAATTCCCACACTGCGTGTGTTGGAATGTCAGTGGCGTCAAAATTTTGTTCTTAGTGACAGTATTCCAATGTCTTCGCCACTAGTTAGCAGATGTGAGTACCATCCCTTCAAATTTTTTCATAACTGGTTGTCATTAGCATAAGTCTCATCAATCTATACCAATAATCTTAGGAGATATTTCAATAAAAATGATTAGGTATTTTAATTTTAACCTTTTGTAACTTGAAACTGAAGTATCCTCGACCCCGACCTTATTTAAATAAATTTTTATTTTTGAACTAAGGTCTTCCATCAACTGTTAAAAGTTTGACGACAAAAACTTGATTCACCCTGTATATTTCTTATAAATTATGTAATCGGCGAACAAATGAGTTTTACATTCACATCAACCTAAACGTAGCATATAAATACCCTACCCTACCCTACCCTACCCTACCCTACCCTACCCTACCCTACCCTACCCTACCCTACCCTACCCTACCCTACCCTACCCTACCCTACACTACCCTACCCTACCCTACCCTACCCTACCTTACCCTACCCTACCCTACCCTACCCTGCCCAACCACTACCCTAGTCACTATTCTATTTGTAGGTGTATTATTTATCTTACTTTTATCGCAATAGTTTAAGTCTGAATCAAACCAACGCAAAACATTTCCATTCCCTCTAAAATATAATTTAGGTTTTTTAATAAAATGCCTCATTAACATCTTCAAAAAAAGGTAAATCTAAGGGAACTGTTATGATAATTTCTCCCTTATAAACTATCAATACTTGAAATGTAATAATTATTATTAAATCCATTATGTAGATTTTCATAAATTTGAATACCATTATTAAAAATGCTATTAATATTATTTTTGAATCTAGTACTAATTAAACATTTTAACGTTTTCCACAGTAGGCGAAGGTTATTTTTTACGTTTTTAATTCTATTCTCATAAAATATGCGTTTCGGATCACGAAGCACATTAACAATATTACATATGTATTTGTATTTTAATAACTCATGTATTGAAATACTGGACAAATTATTCAATTTATTATATTTTTAAAAATCGGGTGTCCCAAAATTCACGCAAGATTTGAATTTTGCCCCATTTGTGCAGTAAAATGTTGCCAACGAAAAAAAAAAAGACAACGTGACAGCTGACAGTTCAGGGTTATTAATAATGGAGGGCTACACAAAAGAACAACGCGTTTTCATTGTTGAGCAATATTTAAAAAGTATAGTAGATTTAGCAGCTACAGTTTACAATTGTGGTACAAAATATGGTCGGAATGGAGATTTAACTTCATCAACTGTGAAGGATCAATTAGTCATCTTAAATAATCTGGCCGCCTTTCAACGAGTCGTTCAACACAGAACATCCAAGCAGATCGTGAGAGTGTTGCTGAGAGTCCAGGAATATAATTTCGGCACCGAATGGCATGAACTGGACATTTCGAGATGCTCTCTACAGCGTATTCTCACGAAGGATTTGCATTTTCATGCTTACAAGATTGAATTGACTAAAAAATTAAAGCTTGCTGACCACGCAGAGCAAGGAATGCTGGTTGAGTGGATTATGGAAAAAGTAGATGCTGATTTTTAGAACAAAATCATTTTTAACGACGAAGCTCATTTTCACCTTGATGGCTTCATTAATCGACAAAATTGTCTCATTTGGGGTTGAGAAAATCCACGAGTGAAACAAATGCATCCACAACTAATCACTGTTTGGTGCGGATTTTGGGCTGGAGGAACCATCGGACCATTCTTCTTCGAATATGCGGCTATTTAGGCAGTAGGTAACAGGTAATTGTGCTCGCAATCGCGACATGATAATCCAGTTTTCTTATGCCTAAATTGCAAAATATGGATGTAGACGACATGTGGTTTCAACAATACGGTGTCACATACCACACAGCCTGAAAAACAATTCAATTACTGCATGAGTCATTTCCTGGTGATGTAGTTTCTCATTTAGGTGGTCAGAATTGGCCGACCAGACCATGCGATTTAACGATGATAGACTTTTTTTTGAGTTTTTTTTGAAGTCTTAAGATTTATGCAAACAGCCCACGACCACCAACGTCTTGAAGGAGGAAATTGCGCGCCGTACCAACAAAATTCAGCCGTATTTATGCAAAATGGTCACGGAAAATTTCAACAAAATAAATTACGTATGTGCCAGCAAAACCATGGAGGCCATTTATTTGATATGCTATTCCATACATAATCCTCTACTGTATCAAAATTACTTCTTGCCTGTAGTTTATATAGACATATTTTGCAAATTTTGAAACAACTTTGGTTTCCATTTTGACATTCACATCTTAAATATGATTTTACAATATTACTTACTCTGTAAATAAAGATATAGTAGGTATAGGATGAGTTACACTTAAAATGTGACTATTATGATCAAATTTAAAATATTTCGTGATCCTGTGAAACATAAAGTGTTGTCATTTATTTAAATAACTGTATATCTTTACAAGTAGAAAAACAACCAATAAAATTTCCCAATGAATACATATACATTTATAATGTAACCTAAGAACCTACGCAAATCTAGACTAACTAGAATATTAAATATTTTTTTCCCCAAGATTGCAAAAATCACACGTTTGATGCATGATACTATCCACGTAACTAATTTAGATTAGACACTCACCTGACGACATTTTAGATATTTGGCGCGTCTGCCAAAGTGCGAAATGGTTACGGCATTTCAAATAGACATTTAGGATATATTGCAGGATTTTACCTTCTAAATTGCAGAATTTACTCACTGGTGCTCTAGTTACGAAACAAACATATTTTACATACAAAATGGTTGCGTAAAATGGAAATAATTATTTAATAAACTTTCAGTTAGAATGTTTTAATATTGGAATATATTGGAAGATGTAACAGAAAAGGTGCAGAAATGTTAATAACAATTTTGCTCAATAGTAAATATTTCAGATTTTTGTAGCAGATGTTATACAGGGTGTCCGCAAATTTCACCGACAACGTTTTACTGAATATTCACGACGATAAATAAATACGATCTACAAAAAGAAAGTAAAATAAAAAATTTTTGATTTTTGAGTTACAAGCCTTCAAGCCTCACGGATTTAAAACTTTTAGTTCAGTAGGCGATGAAAATAAGATGTTGATTGCTGTGGTTATCAGGTAATTTCATTATTGTCGTGCTTTTTCACTCCACACATGCAAATTTTGAAGTGTCCGCAGTGTATCAAGATAATTAAATGTATTTAAAAGTAAAACTAATGTTCATAAAACTTTAAAAAAGCAACTTCGTCAGCCAGTTAAATTATTTTTCCCATTTCTTACCACTAATAGAGTGTAGGTACCAAATTACAAAAGAAGTCAATATTAATTTAAAAACGTTAATTTCGTTGTTATGTAACTCCGATAATATTAAGTGTCATATGCTTTGTTTAATTCCAATAACGATTTCTGCAACACTATTTTGATGGGAATTAAATATGTGCTTCATTAAAACTTTCGTCTTTTGGACAGTTGTTAGAGAACCTTTTCTATTCTTTTATACATGAAATGATTGGCTACAGAATCCAACATTTTCTTCGTAAAAACCGAAAAACTAACTATAATCACTAATAAATGATCTATCCAAATTTTTACAGGAATATTTCGTAATATTTTTGTATCGTTTATCCTGTGTATCATTAATTTTTACAGTTTTGTAGCAAAATAACTGAAATACCTAAAGACTTTTTAATTTAAATTTAATTTTCTTTAGAGATGGTCCTACAAGTTGGAAGAGCCCAACGAGTATACCTCTTGCTGTGTTATGAATTCCTAACCCAAAATCTGTTTGTGAAACCTGTCTGACACGTGGTTATGAAAGCTGTCAAATACATAAACAAAGTTGCTTTGAGTACAAATAAATTCAGGCATGTAGCGCCACCGAATAAATGATAATGGGTTGCAGATGCAAAATAGATAGCTATATTTTCTTGCTATTTACAAACCTAGAGAAATTGGCGAAAAGTATAATCTGTTTTTATTTATATTTAAGCAAGAATTTATTTGATTAAAATATTTTATAATAATAATTTAAAAGTAATTAGGTATGTATGTATTTAATAATTAAAACAAATACGAAGAGAAGACTGAATTTAATTAATTGTGCAAAAGCAATCGACAACGATGCAAAATTAACAAATATAAATAAATAAGGACAATAACCACAGTTCGATTAATAAGTACCTATTGAATACATGTGGACTGGGAAACAAAATGTTGATACCTACCTTCTATAAAACATGTAGTCCCAATACTAAAGAAGCTTTTAGAATTTGTCCAAGTGCTAAGGAATGTTTGCCCAGCCAACTTATTCATTCTTTCTTCTGTGAAATGTTTGTAGTATTAAATAATTTAGATTAATAAAATATATAACTAAATAAATTACAATGTTTATTAATAGCTAACCTGGGTGTTTGCTTATTTTATTTATTGTAGATATTTTGTAGGTACCTACCACATACCTACTACCAGGCTAGGGTTTACTTCTAAACTAAAAAACTGTAGACATATCTCTATTTGTAATTATGCAGAAATTTGTGTAACTGATAGATACCTTTATCATGAATTGTTATTTTTAAAATATTGTTTTCAAATATGTATATGAAAATATACATAGGTATGTACCTGTATAATTATTATGATAACCCATTTAGGTATTAGTTTTATTTAACTCTACTAGACTTAAGTTTAATTTTGCCTTTTGCATATTTTAACTGATTTTATTAGTTGCCATTGCTAATTAGTGATAGAGGCTAAAACTCAGAAAACTATTTATTGAATAGAGGGAAGGAATTTTATTTTACCTCTTATGAGTGATAGGCTCCCAATACTTGAGAAGCTTTTAGAACTTATCTAATTCGAAATGTCGAGAGATGAGTTTAATAGGAGGAGATTCAGAATCATTCTTAGTAGTAAGTAATAAAATAATATTGAACGTTGAAACTCTGAGACTGTATGTAATTATACTTTTTTGGGATAATGGTAATACCCGATAATGGTAATACCCGAATAAGTATTCTGATTTACTGGAATTAATACCGTATAAATTTTAGTTTCCTAACTAAACAGATTTTTTCTGTAGGAACAGGTATAAGGATAAAGACAAACAAACGCAGACGACTCATAAGTGAATTCAGTGAATCCTTTGCCCTCTCGCGTTCATGTTTTCCTGCTGAAGGAGAAGGAGTTACGCGGCGGTTTTGTAATTCAAACGTCTAAGGGACACGAGAGATGATCATCCGTCCTTATGTATGTAGTTATATTTGTGATTTGATCAATCGAATTAACTAAACAGAGTTATTCTATGCATGGATGTGATACGTGCGAGAGCATGGAGGTACTCAATATTCTTCCATTATTTTATGTATTGTCGAGATATTTAATATGAATAATTTCACGCGATCAATAAGTGGGAAAACTATTTTGACGATATTCCTGAGCATCAATCATGAAGCAGTGTTATAAGGATGGATTTATTAAAGACTATTATTTTTTTGGCTATAATACATAAATAGTAGATATTTGTAAAAACTGAAAACATTATAAAACTGAAAATAATAAATTATAAAAAATTATCAAAAGACTGTATGTAGTTTTCTTTTTTAAAATCATTAGTATATAGCCTAAAAACAAGGAAAAGATCATAGTGGTAAATCAAGAAAAATAAACAACTAAATTTTGAAGATGCGAGTAGCCATTGTCTAAATTTGTTTTTTTTTCATACTTTTTGATAGGTATAGGTATAGTTATATATACTTTATTTAAAAATTTTATTACTTGCACTGTCACTGAAGTCTATAATTACTTAAAATACTTGCATTGGCAAATAAAAATACTTACTTTCGTACATAATACATACTTGTAGATATGTAATAAATAAATATATCAATGTTTAAGAACATTAAAATTGAATTTATTCTTATACCCAAACGTCTTTCATTTTATGCGTTCCTTGTAATTCACAGAGAATTATGTTGTTTAAAACGGGATAAGTCCCACACACAATTTGAAAATTGTATGTATGTATTAATGTTTATAACTGAGTGATTTTTTCCTGATTTAAAAAATATGGTGTCACCAAGGTCTCGAAAAATGAATACCCATACTTTCAGGATATTTGAAGAATTAATGAATAATCCGACAAGATTTAAGTCTATTAATGACAACAATAATCATTGCAAAGTAATGAAATGAAAATGAAGGATTTCCCGATTTATAGGTTAAAATAAGATGATAAGATTATATACAGGGGTTCTAGAATAACGTGTACAACGGAAAACCACAGATTCGTGAACTCAAAATAGGCAGATTTAGACTAATTCACCTAATACTAATTTTTTGAATTTTGTAAATAACTCGAATACGTATTAATCGATTTTGATCATTTTTGAGGTGTGAACTTTTGCTTTCAATCTACACATTTTAGTGTTATACATAGTGTTTTTTGAAACTTACAACTCCTACAAAATTGATGTGTGCTGATAATATCCATTCATAACATTTGGGCAATAGTGACAACTATTTTTTATCTGATAGGTGATACCATTTGGAAGTTTTTGAGCCTCTTATAGAATTTTAATTAAATGAGCGGTTTGGGTACAAAAAATGTCTCTAGCGGCCAAACGAAGCGATTTCGGATAGGTAAATTAGTCTAGATCTGCCTATTTTGAGCTCCCCAATCTATGGTCTTCCGTTGCTCACGTTATTCTAGGACACCCTGCATATTTATACAGGGTGATTCACAAACAGTGACCAAAAATGAAACCTGAATTTTGAGGGATCTTTCGTATAAAGTTTTTATCTAGGATGCTTCGTTAAAAAGATACAGGGTGTTAAACTTAAAAAAATGTTTTTAATTTTTTTAAATAATTTAGAAACTAATAAGTGAAATAATTTGAAATTTGGCACATGTATCTATATATGTAAACATTATCCAAAATCTGAGGCCTTTTCTTAAAATTTAGATGCTCCAGTAGCGGAGATACGGGGTATCGGTGGCATATTCTTCTAAATAAAAGAGTACGCTACTACTTTACGGTAACAATCATGATATTTTCGGATTCGTCTTTCAATTTTCTACAAATTACTACTCTTATGTTTTCAGAAAAAATCCTGATTTTCGAGAAAACGAACTGAAAACACTTTTACTTAAATGACATGACAAACACTAATCATTCGGTTATTTACTCGAATAAAGAAATTAATAACATTAGTCATAATTTTAATGATTTTATTCGAATAAATTCTTAAAAATACCATTTCCACGAACCAGGACATCTTTTTAGTAACGAAAATATAATTTGTTCGAAATTTATTCTTGCTTAAATTATTATTTATTCTTTCTTCTAACTGCTTAGAATGTCAGAAAGCTGTTATCGCAAGCTACTATGTAATTTTAAACCGCATCTTATTCGAATATCGAAGTGTGTTTCTATCGAAAAACATAAGAGAGTAGTAATTTGCAGAAAATTGAAAGAGAATCCGAAAATATCATGATTGTTATCCTAATGCAGTGGCATTTTATTTAGAAAATTGCTATCGATACCCTGTATCTCCGCTACTGGAGCAATGGAGCATGTAAATTTTAGAAAAAGGCCTCAGAATTTGGACAATGTTTACATAAATACATGTGCCCCATTTCAAATTATTTCATTAACCAGTTTTTAAATTATTAAAAAAATTAAAAATATTTGTTTAATTGTAAGTTTAATACACTGTATCTTTTTAAAATTCATCAAAGAATATGAGGTTTCATTTTTGATCACTGTTTGTGAATCACCCTGTGTATACACCTACTTGTACATGAAAGAAAATTGTTACATATCATTTGGCCACACACCTAATGCCGATCTTATTTGTAAATTTATCACATTAACGCAGCAATGTGAATAATGAATCATTCTTTCTGAACATGGCATTTATTGTATAACTCACTAGTCTAATCTAATCATATTTACTTATTTACTTCCAAAGAAAATTAATCAGTTTACACACTAACCGAGCATTATTCCTCATGTTGGGTCAGTTTGATAATTTTACAAATGTTTATCACTTTGTTCAAATGTAGTCATAGGTAGATAATCTTTTCGTTGGATAGTACTAAAAGAAAATAACCTATCCTATCCTCATTTGATGAGGATTTGGAAACACTTTTTGAACCCACTTGAATTAGCTCTTATACCGTTGAAGAAAAGTAAATAAAACTGTACAAGGACTAATAATAAAATAATCTATAATTCAGAACAATCATGCTTTTCATATCTCGTAACATATACCTACCTGTTAAATAATGGTTCTTAGTATACATTCATATAATAGTAGTCATTAAATTCTTCGCTCGGCGCTAATACATAGATACCAAATACCGATGCATTTCCCGGAAAATAAAATAATAGAAACAGATTTTCCTCTATTTTAAGTTTCTTCCTCTTATGGTGTCCTATCACTGCGGAAGGTTGTGGAACTTGTGTGACTATACCAATCTAAATTGCTACAGATATATATATAACCTACATGTTGTGCATTCACTCTCTCCTAAGCGGAAAGTGTATATCGATTACAAATATAGATAGCTCCCTTACTTCATGCTTTCCTGTTGCCAGAGAAGTTTAAGGAACTTGAGTAATTCGAATTGCGGAATTCGGTTAGCAGCAGGCAAAAATAATCTGAAGAAATTAACATTCGATGTGAATTTTTCTACATAGTTATACTTATAAACACATAAGCACTCGTTTAACACATTTATAAATATATATTATTAAATTCAAAATATTTTTACTGCAAATTTTGTTAAATCCTACCTAACCCAACCTTTATAAATTACAGTAAGGCAACGTTGCTTCTAATTACTTACGATTAACCTATATAAAAATAAAGAAAAATTTGTTTAAATAGTCCTACTATTTGCTCATTTTCATTTTTCTTTAATAAAGAAATGCTTTAATTTTTTAATTAGTTTAGATAGGTATGTCATGTTTGTGAAAAATTTTATTATTTGTTAAGGACCAATATTTTGAGGACTATCAGTTAAGTCCTGGTTAATTAATTAATTAGGATAACGTACTACGCTAATTATGCGATTTAATTACAAATAAACATGAAACATCGTTATTAGTTAATGAATTATCAGGGACCTACCTATTTGACCCTAAATAATCCAATCCTGTTCTGATCAAGTCAATGTGTTCGTTCACATTTACCCCGTTTTGCACAACATAATTCGTTCTGAATTATAAGGAGCGCAGGAAATGAAGGAAACGTTAAAAGGAACGAAGCTACCGTAGCACTGTATATACAGGGTGCCCCGTTCATGTTTCAAAAAAACTTGTGTGCAAGTTCCTCATGGAAAAATAATAGGGGTAGTTTATGTAAAGTTTTTTTCTTAGACGCCCTGTTTTCGAGATACAGTGTGCTGAAGTTGTTACTTTCCAAATGGTTTTCCTTAATTATCTTTAAATCGACTAAAGATAAAAATGTCAAAATTTGTACACGAGTAAATATCGACTGTGCGTGCGTTAAGAATAATGTATAAACCGTTTCTTTCTGAAAAGCAGTGTCGTCGATACAGGTAATTGGAAATGAACAATCGAAAAAAAATATGTTAAAGTCAAAATTTATTACATTTCTAAACTCTAAAGCATACTACAAAAAAAGGTACATTTGTCGAAATTCGGTAGCATGTACCATTTTCGAGAAAAATGAAGTTGCATAGAAGGAAATGGGGGACAATTTCAGTATCTACTGTAGTATTTCGAGTTTGCACATTTATTTAATTGTGCAGCTGTTTTGTTCTGTATGTCTCCGAGTCTGTTTGCTAATATTTTTCTGTTTTTATCACTTTTTTAAGCATTCATCCATCAACAATTCAGTCCATTCAACAATTGTTTATTTTAGTAATGGTAGTGTAGTAGTTTACAAAATCTAAAATTAGTTAATAATATATAATTAATTACTATAATCTGTTTATATTGATTTACTTTTTTAAATGTTAGTTTACAACAAACTGAAACTTAAAAGTAAATTTTGATTTTTATTTAGATAATAATGTTTTACAGTTTAACTGTTTCATGTGATACGTAAGAAACTAAAATTATAGTTTTAATTGCGAATACTATTGGTAGCTAAATGTCCTTAGCTCATTCAATGGTAAGGTCCTCTTTCAATTTAATATTTTGTTAATCTACTTGTGCCACTTTATGTGAGCAACTTCATTTGTCTCGAAAATGGTACATGCTACTAAATTTCGATAAATATAGGTACTTTTTTTTTGTAGTATCCTTTAGACTTTACAGAACCATTTAGAAATGTAATAAATTTTTACTTTTAACATATTACTTCTTCGATTGTACCCCTTCAATTACCTGTATCGGCGACACTGCTTTTCAGAAAGAAACCGTTTGCACATTATTCTTAACGCACAGTTGATGTTTACTCGTGTACAAATTTTAACATTTTTATCTTTAGCCGATTTAAAGATAATAATTAAGGAGAACCATTTGGAAAGTAACAATTTCAACACACTGTATCTCGAAAACGGCGTCTAAGAAAAAAACTTTCCATGAACTACCCCTATTATTTTCCCACGAGGAACTTGTACACAAGGTTTTTTGAAACATGAATGGGACGCCCTGTATATGTATAGGTACTATAAGTACGCTATACAGCAGTCAATAGTTACTTTAATCTTATTCGCAGCAACGATATATTTTTCTCAATTAACTTAATCTCAATTACTGTAGGTGTTGTGTCATACGATTCTTAGCAAAAATGTTAAATCATTTTAAATACATTTTATAGATATTACAGACATACAGGATGTCCCTTAAAGAATGGGCCAAACTTTACCACTAGATTCTACTATGAAAATTAATGGGAAAAGTCATATGCAATCTTGCTCATAATCGCTTGGTTTTCGAGATACAGGGTGTTGAAGATGAAAATAATTACATCTTTAATATCTTTCTACTACTTTCGTGAATTTTCGTATCCGAAGGTTTTTTGGGACGAAATTTCTTTGGATCTACTAGAAGGCGCCACAAACGACTATTAGAAGGCATTTAAAGTGCCAAAACTTTTTATGCCACCGTGTATTTCACTTTGGGCTGAAAAAATAAAAAAATGTTTTCTCCCAACTTTTTTTACTTAAAAAAGATACATCTTGCTAATATATCTAAAGCCAACCGTTTTCGACAAAAAGGCATTTAAATTTGTAAATGCATTAAAAAAATTGTTTAAAAGTTATTTTCAACATTGATAAACGAAATTAGGAGCAATCGTTTATAGCGAGAAATATGCCTTTAATGGATGGAAACAGTGCAATTACAATTTTAAATTCGTTTATTTAACAATTTTACTGCAAACAGAATTGACACAGTAAAAAACACGCTTTCTAAAAACAGTCTTAATGAATCTCACAATCTGAACAATGTAACCAATCTAAACGACCTAAAAAGCTAAAAAAATTACTAATTATTATAACGTTTTAAAAGATATGTTTTTCAATATTTTATTTGTGGAGTTGAAAATAACAAACTAATTTTTTTTGTGCATTTACAAATTTAAGTGCCTTTTTGTTGAAACCGGTTGGCTTTATAGATATTAGCAGGGTATACCTTTTTTAAGCAGGAAAGTTGGGGGAAAAGATTTTTCGAGCCCAAAGTGGCACTAAATAGTTTTGACAGTTTAAATGCGTCCTAATGGTCGTTTGTGGCGCCCTCTTGAAGATACAACAAAATCGTCGATAAATTCCAATTTTTCATCCCAAAAAAACCCGGATACGAAATTTCACGAAATTAGCTAGAAGTAGTCGAAAGATATTAAAGAAAATATTTTTTTTTTTTTCAACTTCAAAACCCCTTATCTCGAAAACCAAGCGTTTGTGAGCAACATTTATATAACTTTTCTGCATTAATTTTCGTCGTAGAATCTAGTGGTAAAGTTTGGCCAATTCTTTAAAGGACGCCCTGTATAAATATTATCATTTCGCACTTAACTGATTTGAAATTGAATTGAATTGAATTTTGGAAATTTTCTGTCCATGCCTATTTTATTTTTTGCTGATTATTATTATTGCTATACGTACACCATATATACAGGGTGTCCGAAACGGTTATGTCAAAAATGAAGGGAGTGTACAGGGGAGCTTAAAATAGTTGTACTTGTAGTGTAAAAAAAATTGTCCTATCGGGCTTCGTTCTGGAGTTATTCGCCTTCAATGAAAGAAGTTTGAAAAACAAATTCCAATTATAACTTCTAAGCCGTTACCATGACAACAATGAAATTTAGGCAATTAAAGTAAATCATTTTGATTGTGTAATCCTATGTAATCCAGGCATATTGAATATCCGTTTAAACTTGGAAAATTTCATTGTTGTCATGATTATGACTTAAAAGTTACAATTATTGGAATTTGTTTTCAAAGTTCTTTTTTTGAAGGTGAATAACTCCACAACGAAGTCCGATAGGAAAAAACTTTTTATGAAGTATTACAACTATTTTGAGCTCTCCTCCCCTGTATACCTCTTCATTTTTGACATGGCCTTTCCGGACACCCTGTATAACTCAGTCGAGTTTGGTTTCTAAGTTTATGAGATATGAGATATTTGATTGAGATATTTGTTGTCTGGATTTAGTTTTAAATTCAGTTTAAATTTTACCTACGTAGTTAAGCTTAAGTACCTAAGCTTAACTACGGTTTAACTAAATCAAAGATAAACCCACCCTAAGTCATAAGTTTATTATTACTTCGTCAGTCAGACATTTGAATAGGTAGTCACATCCTAACTAACTTAACGGTGTTGTTTAGTGATTTAGTTAAATCTACTTTATTCTTTTAAATATATCAGTAAATCAAATAAGCTTGAATATTTTATAGCATATTCTTTACTCCTTCTTCCCTTCTTTATGAGCCTGGTCAGACACCTACTAAGAAAATCATAGAAGTAAGTAATTTACGATGTTGTTAAAGGATTTACTCAGATCCTGTTTATCCAGCTATTTTTTAGATTAGATAAATCGACCGTTATCCAAATAAGTTTACTTTTGCTGCATATTCTTCGTTAGATATTTATTATGACAGAATTACTACTGTCGGTTTATCAAAAAATAAATAAATAAACTGAATTTAATAAATTTCTTAGTTATAACCAATCAAACGTCTCAAAATAGAACCCAGTCTTGAATATAGTTGAATGAATGAATCCATAATCAAACTTTATTTTGATATCCGATCATAACTGTCCACACTTACCACGTTTTACACAACATACTTTGCTCAGACTGATTAGGAACGCAGAAAGCTAAAGATGTACCAAAACGTACTGAACACTACCAAATGAATAAACTATTTATCTTTATCTGTTTTATAACGAACCGCGTGTATTCTGAAAGAAAATCAGTAGTAATTTTAATTATATATCTATACCTATATTAATTTTTAGAAGAATGGGATATATGAGTAGATTCTTAGTTATCTTTTATTTTTATACTTTCACCAGATGAATGAAGGGGATAAGTGATATCCAAATCGCTTTTTCTTATACAAAATTTATTAGATAAATAATAATTACAAAAGTAAGTAAATATGATTGTATAATAATAGTTAAGACAGGTACCCCAAAACAAATATCTACCAAGTTAAAAAAAACAACAATGTGGGGTACCAAAAGGATAAGTGACATTGTAATTTATTCTATTATTGCACCAGTTTTTATATAAGTATGCAATAACTGATTTTCTCTGATAGTGTTTCTGCTAAGCCCACAGGTTCCATATTTGTAATTGAAAAATTATGATTAGATGATGGATGATATTAAAATAAAAAATAGTCAAAGTAAATAAGATTGTTGTACTCCTTCTTCAATGAGAGATACCTAGTATTTAATTTTCTTCATTAATTTTTTTCATTATTATTTAAATAAGATCTAAAAAAATATTTTCACTTTAATTTCATTCTATATTTATTGTTTGTTATTCTCTATTTTATTTATAAAAATACGCGCAGCAACCTCACAGACAACAAAATACACACACCTCATTTTCAACAACATGACTGACTTCTTAAAGAATAGGAGAACATAACGTCGAGGGGGTACTAGAAACGTCCTGTAGTGAGAAGATTTAATTTTTAAAGTACAAAATTTTGTTCGTAATTTAATCCTTGTATTCCCTCAATTCTCCTTTTTTCACAAACCTACGTGTACAGTAACTTAGATGCCAGTATGCACTTGGTGTGATTTTATTGAAACGGTATTTTTTTAGTTTTTAAATTCACGTTGAGAATTGAATAAACAAAGCAGGCAACAGCATCAAATTTCAAACGCAAACTTTAAAATTTAAACTGAAGATTTTTGCTTCTTCGCTACCAGGCACACAGCTGGCTACGGAGGTGAAGTGGTGGCGTGCTCTCGTATGCAAATTTGGATGAGGGAATAGGAATATCGACATTGTGTTTCAAACTTGCACTTTTATGCACCTGTCACGATAAAAATACCGTATGAGATACCTTTTGAACATTTTCTGTAACACATTTATTTTTTATATTCAATAAAATAAAGATTAAATGAGTGATCTCAGATCTGTTAAATTTAGAAATATTATTTTTGTCAAAATTAAATAATGATAGTAGGTAGTTTTTTTTTATTCATAAAAAGTAATATTTTGATTCGTTGTGAATAAATTCTTAGCCAAGTTTCTGATTTCAAAGTCAAATTATGTTCAATTTAAGCAGGTATTTTTATTTTGACATATGATTTGATTGTTAATTATTAAATTGAAGATAAAGTAGTATATTACATAACAAGTGACAAAGGACTAGAGCGTATCTTTTATTGCAATTGGCAGTGTTTAAATCCGTTATTGTTCCAGAACATACATTATATCAAAACAGTGTCCAGAATTGGTCAATAAAACACAATAGTTTCAATTAATTACCAAAATTTATTTTGTCACCTTTAAAATACGCTCCATTTGAAGCGATACACTTTTTCCAACGATAAACCTAGTCGTCAAAGTACTTATTAAACGCATATTCCGGTATGGTACTTCTCTCCTTCAGCGATTTTTGTTTTATATCTTCTATCGGCTCGAAACGTGTTCCACGAAGTGATAATTTGATTTTGGGAAAAAGGAAAAGTCAGCAGGGGCTAAATCCGGCGAATACGGTGGCTGATCTATGACATTTGTTGAGTTTTTAGTTAAAAATTCATTCACAATTAATTGTCTCTGTGTGTAATGGTGCATTATCGTGGCAAAAAATCCAAGAACTGTATTTCCATCAATCTGATCTTTTGCGGCGGATACTTTCTTTCAACTCCTCAAAGTGCCCAGACAATATTCTTTATTGACTGTTTCTCCATCCGGAAGGAATTCTGTGCGGAAAACCTACGATAAGTAAGCCAGAAATGTCAAAAAGATATATCATATCCTGAACCTTTCTAACGGCAGTCGGATAATCAGTATTAATACTTTTTCTTTGAAGTGGAAGGAAATTAATCACTTAAAATTATTTTATATACTCCTTATATGTAAGAAACAACAATCTATTTTGTCATATATATTCTCCCCTAGATTCAAATTAAATAAAATCCTTAAATTAGATTATAAACTTGGTACTTTTAATTCACGAAGTGCCAAAAGTAAAAAATACGAACGGAATCTATCAATTGAGGGATATAGATGCAAATCTCACATTATTCATAATTTTTCAAAATAGAGTTAGTGGCGCTATCTTGTTCATCGTATTGAACTACACCATTTTAAAGTTTAAAAGTGGTAAAAAACTCACATTTTCGTGTTTATTTTAAATTGTGGAATCTGAATTATTTCAAAAGTCACATTCTCCTACGATCTGAACTGTCAAAACTCACATTATTCAAATAAAACTTTAATTCACTTTATTGGAGTCAAATATTGTTATACTGTCTGTCATTTCACCGACTAAGAAGCTTTAAAGTTCTAATATAAATACCAAACAAAACTTCAGAGCCTTAAGTCACTTGAAAAGTGAGAAATCAGTTATTCCTTCTGCCTGAAAAATTTTAAAAAGTGGATAATGTGAGTTTTGCATTCTATACTCCTCAATTTTCTCGCCTTACCACAATAACGGTTGCACCGTAAGCGACTACGTGGTTATATACGAGCATTCTGGAGCTGGCAGTTGTTAGGAGAACATAATTTAAAGAAGGGACAATTGTCGATACGTACCTGTTCAAATAATGTTTTGAATGGGAGAAATAAATACCAATATTCTAATATTTTGTTAATGAGAAATGTTTTTTCAATGCGAAATGTTGGATTTGGCAAAACTAATTTCATAAAAATAATCATCTGTATTTAATTCTTTCGCGACGAGGTTTTGTTTAAGGAGTGGGGAATGGAGGGAGGATGGATGATGGGGGTTGTATAATGTTTATAATACCCGCAGTTATTTTGTTCATAAAATACAATATATTGATTTAGTATATAAATAAACTTTTGATTTTAAATCAAATTAAATTTTTAACAGGTTCTATTATCGAAACTCTAAATTCGATATGTATATTATACCTACCTAGGTTTTCAGATGTCTTGTAACCATATCTGTGCTTGTATATAATAACAGTTTAGTTAAAACTAATCCCTTGAAATAATTCTATTTTATTCACACAGTTGTTTATTATGTATTCAAAAATAATTTTTAAAACTCCGAAGGATGCGATTTACTTTTATATACATTACTACTAACTAGCTTGATTTTATATACGAGCATTCTGGAGCCCGCTGTTATTAGGAGAGTATAACTTGAAGAACATATTTCAGAGAAAAGACATGCCTATATTGTATAACACATTTGGTTAGCATTCTTGTGTAACGTCACAATAAAATATTTAAGTTGGCATCTATAAAAAATGTCCTTATAATAAATTCACTACGTTGATTTATTCAATTTTACATACAAGGTAATTTTATCTTAATTACAGAAACTGTAGGAATAAATTAGTTGCTAAAAAATAAGTAGTTTGCTCTACAAACTTTTTTCCTGGGAGACGTGGTATTCGAGATAAAGGGTGTTCAAGTTTCCAAAAATATATATATTTTCGATCATATCCTTCATATTAGGTACGCCGAGCGATTTGAATGAAATTTACTACAGCGTAGAAAGAAGAAAATTCAGAAATGTTAAATTCAGGTACTGTTACGTAAATGAATGAAAAGTGATTCTTTTGTCTGCATTATCAGGGAATAAGCTTTACGATGATCTCGTTTAGTATTATAAATAGCTTTGTTTATTTATTTCTGAAGCTACAGTCTTTGTTGGGCTTACGAACACGAGAGGAATTATGGCAAAGAAAAACCTAGAGGAAAATTGTAAACTCCTCAGGGAAAATCATGTCATGATAAGTTCCTCTATAAATACCTATATTAGATGTCAAAACTGTATCGGTGCGGAAGAACTTCGTTTTGGACAATTATTGTTATAGGACTCGTTACCTAATTACTTACTCGACCTATTTGCTAATGTTATTTTATTATTTAATTTTGATATTTTTTCCAGAAATAAAATTATTTCTACAAAAAAACGCCAGTGGTGCATTCTTTTCTTGGGAAAAGTTGACGGACGCTTTAGTAGCACGTCACTGGTCAAAATCTGGAGGTTTTCTTCAAATAAACGGATTAATCTATGTGGAAAATTCAACAAAACGTAAAAACAAGCCCAAATATGGGCTGCTACTATTAAAATACACCAAGAAACATTTTTCATTAATTTAACGTAACAGTACCTGAATGTAACATTATTTCTACAAAAAAACACCAGTGGTATATAGATATAGTAGAAAAAATATATATTTTTTTATAAACTTTAACATCCTGTAGGGTCTCGAATACCGAGACCCGAAGGAAAGAAGTTTATAGAGAAAATTCTAGTTTATTATTTGATAATGAATCTAGTCCTGCAGTGTAAGAAAGTTAATCTTTTAAATTTTGAAATAAATTCGATCAAATATTAATGTAGGTATTTGTTTTTAATTCATAAAATGTAATATCGTCAAGTATAAATAAATTCTTGGACAAACTTCTGATTATTTTATTATTTTAAACTAATCTTTCGATTATATTAAATCAGAATAAAAGAAATTAGTTAAATAACTTATTATTTACAGTTATAGGGTACTACAATTTATTATTATCACAAAAAACATTTGAATATACGAGGTATGTTCATAACATAACCGAACTTTATTTTTTTAAACTTTATTATTAACTTTATTATTATTGGTCCTTGTATCCTTCAAAGTACTCCCCTCCTCTATTCACACACTCTTCCCAGGGGTGTTTTCATTTCGCGAAGCAGTCTGGGTAGCTTTATTTGAAATGGCCTTTAAAGATTGTGACGAATTTGCTTTGACGGTGCAAGAACTTTGACTTGTCTCGCCACAACTCCGGAATATTTTGCGGATATGCTCCTGTAATCGTTGTAAAACGCCTTGATAGATAGGTATATATGGTTCACTGTTTCACCTTGGGGAAAGAATTCAAAATGCACAATTCCATTAAAGTGGAAAAAAATAGTGAGCATCAATTACTTTGGCATTGAATCGAGAGTGACGTGCTTTCTTGGATGCATCAGCAGTACAATCAATAATCATGCTTGAAACAAACCCTAATCATATGAAACTCCGACTTTTTACAAAAAAAATGTTGTAATAATATAATTTTATTGTTTTCTTGTATTTATTCATATTGTATTTATTGTTATATATTTATATTATAAACATTGCTCAAACCATCATTCTATTTTTTAAATTCACTATCAAAAATACTACAAACATGATTAAAATTATCCTTACGTCAAATTTACTATACGGATAACTCATCTTTTAAATTTTGTTTGGTTTTAACTATACAGGGTGTTCCTAAATAAGTGTCGCAACGGAAAACTGTAAATTCCTCTGGAAAAAAGAAACATTTTTTTCCTCTTTCATTTTTCTCTCCGGGCTTTCGTTTTCGACATACACGGTGTCAAAACTTTAATTTTTTTTTAGTTTTTCGCCAATATCTTAGGAATCGTTTGAACTACAGGACTGAGCTTTTGTACACACATTACCACTATTAATAGCTACTTTTTCGCACCCTTCTCGAATTCATTGGACGTGCCAGTAGTGGAGATTTTAAGGTATCGTAAGGGTTTTTCCCCCCCTAAATTTTACGCCACTGGAAAAATTGACTTTTGATAGCAAATTATAAAGCGCCAATGAATTTTACACAATAAGAGTTCTCTTGGTTCATTGCTCTAAAGTCAACCGTTTTCAAGAAAAATGACTTTTTATGAACAAAAGCAAACATTTTTGCTAACGTTCCATGTCAATACTATCGAAAAGTTGACCGATAGAGGTGAAGCCGCAGCGGCAGAAAGAAACATGATTAGAAGATGTAATGCGTGCATTCAAGCCAACGGACGTAATTTTGAACAGTTTCTGTAAATTTTACTCGCCAAATTGATAAAAAAAAGTTAAAATCCTATCTGTTGTTAAATTTCGTTAAAATTGTTAATTATTACTACCTATTTTTTGAATTACAAAAGATTTTCGAAACGTTAGCAAAATGTTTGCTTTTGTTCATAAAAAGTCATTTTTCTTGAAAACGGTTGACTTTAGAGCAATGAACCAAGAGAACTCTTATTGTGTAAAATTCATTGGCGCTTTAGAATTTGCTGTCAAAAGTCAATTTTTCCAGTGGCGTAAAATTTAGGGGGGGAAAAACCCTTACGATACCTTAAAATCTCCACCACTGGCACGTCCAATGAATTCGAGAAGGGTGCGAAAAAGTAGCTATTAATAGTGGTAATGTGTGTACAAAAGCTCAGTCCTGTAGTTCAAACGATTCCTAAGATATTGGCGAAAAACTAAAAAAAAATTAAAGTTTTGACACCGTGTATCTCGAAAACGAAAGCCCGGAGAGAAAAATGGAAGAGGAAAAAACTGTTTCTTTTTTCAAGAGGAATTTACAGTTTTCCGTTGCGACACTTATTTAGGAACATCCTGTATATACAATTTTTACGGATTAATTTAAAATTTAATGTGCCCTAAATTTAAAGTGGCATATACTTTCTAAATTAGATACAAAAAAAATTTATGAAAAAGTAATACAATATTATTGCCAACAAGTTTTGCAGTACTTACTTATAGGTTGATTTTACAGGCTTTTTACACCTTAAGCGACTTACGCGGTTATATACAAGCGTTCTGACGTCCTCACCTGATAGGAGACCATAACTTAGAAGGGAATACGTAATTCAAGTAACGCAAATTTGGAAATAATTACAAACAGATGGATAATTTGTTATAAAACTGCCTAAATTCTCTAGTCATTCTGCATAATGCACGGGTATTATGCATAATGACCAAATAATTAATCACACTGGCTACATTCCAACCACTGACCACTGTCGATTTGGCAACCATTTGTGAACTGTTGTTATTGTCGTTAATTATTTCATAGAGGCTATTGAAGGTAAATTTAATCCCTCGAATACTTACAGTGATCCATTACTTCCTGAAATTAGTGTATAAACAATAGTTTTTTATCAACGGATTGCAATAAGTAAAAAGTAGAGGGAGAATTGTCAACTTTCAACGCCAGGTTTACTACAAATACACACACAGCACCTTCATTTTAAGCGACTTACGTGGTTATATACGAGCGTTCTGACGCCCGCAGCTATTAGGAGAACATCACACAGAAGAGAAGAGAGAACATTTAAATGAAGTCAAGTAATGCAGTTGCAAATTGGATTAGAAGAAATACCGATATTTTGATAGAATTGCACTTTTATGGAAACTTGACGTTAAAGAGAATACCTATGTCAGGCACCAATTAAAAATTTCTTATTATAAATTCTCCATGTCTAAGAGATTTTATTGACTCATTTCGTTTATTATTTAATTAATCGGACATAAATATTTTTCTTAATGTGAAACTCTATTAAATATTTTCTTTTCAGTTCCGAAACAATACTGATGGATACATGCTGTCAATAGTTGTTAAAATATAGGTATTATGATCTGAACTAATTCACATTATTATTTACTACAGTCTTACGGATTATGTTCTAATAACTACGGTCTGTAGAGTGCTCGTATAAAACTTTGTAGGTCGCCTAAAATGAGACAGTGTCGACAGTGAGTGTTTTTTTTTAACTTAAGGCTTGCATTTTTGATCCTGTATGGAGAACCAGTTCAAAGGGAATCATTTATTAATACAATTCAAATCGTATTTTATTTTTTTCGAGTATCCCATTCACTTCTTCCTAATTTTTTAATAAATTAAGAAATCTTATATTGTGGTTTTCTAACTCATATACTACGGGTAATTACTTTGTGATATTATCGTAACATCGTAATAAATTCGAAAAAAAAAAATACATAGAAAAATATCGATGTCACAAAGTAATGTCAGTAGATGGCAGAGGCTAAACAAAGACATATTTATTGATAACTTTTTTTTGTATAAAATCTATTCAAAAAACACGAAGTTACATACTTACAGGTTTCTATTTTTAAATATTTTGGACGTAATGGAACGTCAAAATCATGCTAAATTAGCTACATTTTACGATATTATCAGCTATAAATAAACCATCACCCATAAAATTAAAATCTGGTTAAATAAAATTATGAGAAAAATATTTATTTCCGAATTTAAAAGATAGACTCATTTACCATTTAATATCAACTAATGAATATAATTTAAGTGTACAAACTTCTTAAGGATAGAGAATTTATTATATTAATTTTTAATTTAGATTTTTTTTTAATATGATCTGCCTAATAGTGAATTCTGTAACAAAATATCCCTATTAAATGGGCCTTTAAATCGCAATTTTGGTCAACTTGCCTGAAGTTAGTTTGAAGTATACATATAATAACAATAAGTGACAGTATTTCTTTTAATCCCCGGCCAGGGGTGAAATAATATAAAATAATGTTTTTTTTTTCAAAATAACTCAAAAGGGGTAAGAGCTAGAAAAAAAGTTGTTATAACTTTTTTATTAAAAATAAATAAATACACTTATCTATTTCTCCGAAAAGAAAGTTTACATTTTTTAGAGGTTTCAAAAAAAATTATAAAATTTGTTAATTTTTCTACTTGTTGTGTTGTTGATGTTTTTAAATTTCTGAAATCATCCCTTAACTTCTAGCCACCCTAACTCTGTTAATTTTAATAGTTCAAGAAAAAATCTATTTTTATGTTGAATTTTATGCTCTATAACTTTAAAAAAAAATTTTTTTCTAGCTCTTGCCCATTTATTAATGTTATGTTATCTTAACAATTCCTTTATTTTATCTTTTTTCACCCTTAGCCGAGGGTTGAAAAAAAATTTCTGTCACTTATTGTTATTTATATATCTCAAAATATCGAAAAACTCAGGCAAGTTGACCAAATTGCGATTTAAAGGCCAATTTAATTGGACTATACTTTCTAAACCTAAATCTGCATTAGTCTCTCCTTAAAGTTATGTTTTCCTAACAATTGCGGGCTTCGGAATGATCGTATATAACCACGTAGTCACTTCGGAAGTTGTAGTCTTGTAAACAAACACATAACCTATTGAGGACAATTAATTTCATATTTTTTTACATGATTGAAAAATTGCTTTATATTCTAATGTCAGGAAATAAAAAGTTACTTTAGAATCCCTGTATTAAATGAAATATATTGTGTTATAGATATTATCACGCATTATGGCCGAACGAGAAATATATTAGAAGATACTTTGGCAGATTAATAAATAGTTATAAAATCACACTGACCGAGCACTAATGAATAATTAATATGATACTGTGGGAAACAACTTCTCTGCGGGCTGTATACCCCAACTAGCAGTGGACACCTGTAATATATAAGCAGCTAAGATCATTCGTCAGCAGAATCACCATAATAGACTGGTTAAGTTATCTAGATGTCCATCTCTTGACATGTTTTGAGCGTGAGTGAGAGATAACCTATAAAGTACATTTAAAATATGACATACGCTGTATGAATAATGTCCTCCTTTGAATTAGCTTAATACCTTTAAGAAAGAACTAAAACATGTTAGAATGCATACAGATAGGTAGGTATTGTGAACCATGTAATCATTTGTAGACCAGGGCGGATTTTACAAAATATATCCCACTTCATCGATGTAAGAGGGATCAAAGCTAATTTTTGCTGGAATACCTTCAATATATGACTCACATAATAAAAGTGTAGATCCCTAGATCTGGGCGAGGTCCGGAACATTTTCAAAATTGTAAAAATGTTTAAACATTTTTTAAAAATACCTATTTTATCTATTATATCTTGGAACCTATGCATTTTGGAAAAATATTGAAGAGGAAAAAAGTTTAAAATGGAATTTTGCACAATATACTGCAAGTTAAAAATGTTTAAATTTATTACCGATGTTGCAAAATAGGAATAATTGATTAAATAAGGTAAAAAAATAATCAAGTTTCTTGGATATTTAAAAAAATATATTTTAATTGCTCCAAGGACCTTCTAATCTTGGTAAAAAATACTTTAGAGTATAATAAAACAACACACCAAATTTCATTAAAATCGGTTCGATAGTTTTAGCAAAATAATTTTTTGAAAAAAATTTTGAAAAAAAATCTTCGAATTTTCAAAATGTTGCACAGCCTCAAATAAAGCATCTAGATACTTAAAATATTTTTCACGTAGAAAAGACCGCTCAACCTTTCAAATGGTTTTTGAAAAATTAAAATCGGTGGATTAGGACGGCAACAGGAAAATTTTTAAAGTTAACACTCCTTTTTTTATTTTTAAACAATTAGATTACGTTTATCAATTTGCAATTTAGTTTTTTTCAAAAATTATAATTTTAATAAAATTTGATGCTTTATTTGAGGCAACATTTTGAAAATTCAAAAAAATTTTTTTTTAAAAATTATCTATATTGCTAAAACTATCGAAACGATTTTAATGAAATTTGGTGTGTTGTTTTATTATACTCCGAAGTTTTTTTTACCAAAATTAGTATGCCCTCGGAGCATTTAAAATATTTTAAAAAAATTATCCAAAAAATTAGATTATTTTTCCTTTTTTTCATCAATTTTGCACCTATTTTGCATATTCGGTAATAAATTTAAACATATTTAACTTGTATTATATTGTGCAAAATTTAATTCTGAAATTTTTTTCCTCTTCAATATTCTTCTTCAAAATGCATAGGTTCCAAGATGTATGTAAAAAACTCAGATACAATAGGTATTTTTAAAAATAGTTTAAACATTTTGGCAATTTTGAAAATGTTCCGGACCTCGCCCAGATCTAGGGATCTACACTTTTATTATGCGAGTTGTACTGAAGGTAATCCAAAAAAAATTTGCTTGCCCCTTCTCACATCCACCTCAAAACAGATCCGCCCTGGTTTATTGATGTTATGCATAATGTTAAATGATTTCATATATGACCTACCTAACCTAAGCTAATTTCTAATTATTATGATTATTGAATATAATGACATTAAAATATATTGTTTATCTGTCGCACTGTCCAAAGAATACAGGCATTATCCATAGTGTTTGGTTATTATGCGTAATGCCCAGATAATATGCTTAATGCTCACTAAATATCTTCATTGTCCATAAAATATGTATTATGTATGAGGGGACTAAAGCGCATCTTTTTAAGTAATCTCAATAGGTCCAGCTATTGAAAAGCTCTTTAGTCCTGATGTATAGTAAATAAGCAAGCTATTTTTTGCATTGAATAAGTAAAATTAATGAAACCATGCTAAAACTACATCCATATTTGTCTAGTTTTGGTACAGGGATCAAAATATCAATTTTTCGAGGACTAAAAGTGACACTGCTTCCAGAAATCAAGATTAGTTAATCCACAGCATTCAAAATGTCCATTATTTTATTTACTATACACATACATACACATATACAATCCAGCCATTTTAAGCAACTTACGAGGTTTTATACGAACCGTGTGGAGCCCGCAGTTGTTAGGATAACATAATCTCAAGGAGTGACCAGAGTGGATGTACTTTAGTTTATTTTTAATATCGAGAATAAATGTCACTATCAATTTGTATCTTGGTTACATGTGTCGTTATCACTGGTCGGGTACTTTCAGTATGCTATATACAGTGGTAGTCAACCAGGTGTACCAATTATTGTTGTCTTAACCATAACTTGTGACTCGCTTAACTCTAACTAAAACTAAAGTACACTTACTTCAACTCGATTATACTAAGATTTAAGACATGCATATAAACATTTTTTTAAGGGGGGGAAAGTTTGAATACCATTACTATATGATATAATAGAAAAATATACAATGTGAACATTTCGAATGGCCACAAATAATAGAAATTTTTACAATACCATCCTGGAATTTAAGCAATTTGACTTCAATACAAAAGTTTGTTGGCCTTTAAAAGGTATATGTTATAGAGATATAATTAGTTTAAGCAAAAACTTGTCTAGGAAAAGTTTTGTAAAAATTAAAAAGTCATTCTTTATATCAAATGGTAATATATAAACAGGTCTTTTTTTGTACATATAAAGTATTTAATATTGATTGTATTGCTATCATCAAAATTATCTTTTCATTGCGTTTGTTGAAATTTTAATCCTATTACATTCACGAAATGCCCAGTAAAGATAACAATAATAGAGAAATAGTTAACCTAACCTATTTATTTTAAATACATACGTGGCACTAGTTGTAGATACTTCAACATCTTAGAACCTACAAAATTTTCAATTTTAAAGTTAAATAGATATGTTCGTTTATTATATGTATACAAAACGCCAAGCGATTTCTGAGATTTATATGAGCGCTCTGACGCCCGCAATTGTTAGGAGATCATAATCTAAAGAGACTGATGTAAATATTTGAATCAGTTCATGTCGTATTCTTTTATATCCCGAAAAATAATGGACATTGAATAGCCAGACTGGATAAATACTTACATTCAGTCAGATAATCATTTCCATAATATTCACAGAGAACTAGATAGTGTCGTATTTTTCAAGTCTCGAGTGGATTTCTTTTCTCGCAACTTTCCGATCGGAAGGAACTATGAAGAAGTCTCCAATAATTCTACGTAAGCCAAAGTAGAATCCCATGTTCGAGTGGACCCAAATTACATTTTTTTGACTATGTTTCGAATGTTCTTTCGCAGCAGATGACACCGCCGGCCGGAGGTCGATGTTGTCGACAGAACAGCCGTCGATGCCGACAGCATGCTGCAGGAATAGAAAATTCACCCTAGTTTTGAATTTAAGAAAATACTGAGAAATTGGAATTGAGGAAAAGCAATACAAAACTACATACACTGCCATGTCAGATTATAAGTCCATCACCCGTTCCAGGCGACTACAATCCAAAAATGGTAAACTAAACTGGGTAAAATATTAGACTCTAATATGCTTTTTTTTTTCACAAGTTATAGGCTTTGGTCTACAGGGCCATCTTGCAATGATCACGCTCGTGCCCCAAAATCTCTCAACTTTGATTGCTTGTTTTTTTGTTTGGATCAACGAAGAAGGATGAAATTAAGCTGACTAGGACAACTTTTTGTGCCAAATCCAGTTGTGTAAATAAATAAGCAATTGTAGGTCAAACCTAAATTGCAAATTGGTGCAAAGTTGAGCAAAAAAATCAGTTTCTGAAATAATGATTTAGTTTAGGACCAAGGGCTATTTCTGTGTAAAATTTCATGAAGGTTGGAGATGGTCGACTAGGAGTTGACATGGAATGACCCATTGTGCAGTCCTATGATGAAGATCCTAAGGGATAAAATAAGCTCCTAGAAACTGCTCAAAATTAGTAGGTACTCATAGAGGGCCTCCAGAAGCTCCAGAAAGTTTCCCTATTTCAGTACTCACCTCGAAATCAGTACTAGGAAAGCAAAGCCGAAAAATACAGTACCTAATATAGTTAATTAACCATTAAAAACATTAATGAAATAAGGTTCAGTTGAAAGTCTCCAGGAATCCGCTCTATCCCGAGGGTGTCCGAGAGTGGAGGAAGACAACAAAATAAATACATTTTGGAGGACAACTTATTGAAATCTTGAAAGATGACAATAGGTATGAATTCTTGGAATATATAATCACTTTTAGTTTTGATGTATTTTTGGTATTGGAAAAGAAATATATTAATTGTTTATTAAAATCATTTATACCCTATCAGTATTTTTAATTCACGGAATGAAAAAAGCAAAAAAAAACAGACGTCAGCTTTACTAAACAAACACACATGCCTTGCCACTTTTAAGCGACTTAGAGATTATATGAACACTCTGGAGCGCGCAGCGCAGTTGTCAGGAGAACATAATGTAAAAGAGAAGCTGGAAGGCATATATTATGAATTAGTTCGAGACATATTTTTTTAATGTCTAAAAAAAGAATGACATCACTTAGATTAGATTACTTATTTACACAATCAATTAAGACAGCAATATGTGCGTCGGTTATATTGGCCAAGTAGTGTAAATAATTAATAAATTGACAGTAGTTTATGTATTTTTTTATCTTGCCTAATATTGAATTTAACTTTTCTAAGTGGCCACAAAATACGATTTTTTCCAGTACATTACTAGAATAATTATTACTTTCGTCAATCATAATTAAGATTACTGTACGAAAAGTCATTAATTTCCGTGGCTGAAAAGTAATAGTAACTGAAATATTTTGAAGTATTTATTAAGAAGTACTCGTATTTTGTTATCTGATGGGCAAATATATGGCATTGAAATTGTCGTATGTAACTAACCTACAGCTCATAATTAATTTGAAGCCTTTAGTTTTTGCATAATAAATAAAATAGGACATCGATAACAAAAATATAAATTTAAGAACTAAAAGTGGCATTTTACTATTATATTTGAATTTAAGACATACCTAAGCAATATAGGATAACTAAAACCACCATTTTAAGTGACTTCCCGAGATTTTATATACAAGCATTGTGGAGCCCGCAATTGTTAGGAGAACATAATCTGAAGGAGAGACTGGATCAAATATGTGAATTAACTCTCATACTTTTTATATAAAGAGAATGAAAACAGCAAGACTAGATATTTATTTCTTTGACAATTAATATAATTCCCCTGCATACTTGAGAAATATGATGGTTATTTATAGTTTCTAGATTGTGAGCAAGTGCCGCAATTGATTTGTCCCAAAATAACAGTTTAACAAATATCACTTATTGTTAGTGTTTGAGGTTTCTAAATATTTCGCTGCGTATTAGATTATGACTTCAATTAATATGTCACATTATACTTATTACATATTGCATTTTTTATATCCTATAAAAATATATTGAACATTCCATATCATATTTCATGGTTAGTAATAGGAAATCTGCCGCAAAATGATAGTGACTGCGGTACTTGTATGTAGCTACAATCTAGGCAAGGATATTTATTTATGTATTATAAACATCTTGCAATCTAAGGACTTTAGTCATTTGTTATACCTGTACCATTTCTGTGTGAGGGCGAGAACATTTCGAAGGACGAAGGATCCTCTTATATACTGGGTCTCCCCACATTTTTGTACGGTATTTTGAACCCATTAAAATAACGCGAAGGAACTGCCTTTGGTTTATAGAAAAATATAAGTAACGTAGGTATATTTTATGTAACAATTAAATCTAGAAAAATTATAAATCTGTATTGAAGCTCTGACAATTATTTGGACATAACAAAAACTTTTTAAAATTAGGACATAAACTAGTAGTTAATTTACAAAGAGCAAAACATAAAACACTGAGTTATATTGTTATATATCTACTTATCAGCTTTCAACGTCAGATTTATTTTAGTACACGTATGTACATACATCACTATAATTACTTTCGTCAATCATAATTAAGATTATTGTACAAAAAGTCATTAATTTCCGTGACTGCAAAAATATTAGTAAGTAAATAACTGAAATATTTTCAAGTATTTATTAAGAAGTACTTTGTTGTGGGCAATATATGACATTGAAATTGTCGTATGTAACTAACCTACAGCTCATAATTAATTTGAAGACTTTAGTTTTTACATAATAAAATAGAATATTTGAATTTAGGGCAGAAGCAATATGGATGGGATAACCAAAACCACCATTTTAAAGCGACTTCCCGAGATTTTATATACAAGCATTGTGGAGCCCGCACTTGTTAGGAGAACATAAACTGAAGGAGAGACTGGAGCATATATGTGGATTAACTTTATTGTCCATATACTTTTTACATAAAGAAAATGAAAACAGCCAGAATAGATAATATTTATTTCTTTGATAATTAATTATATTTTCCCTTCATACTTGAGAAATATCATGGTCATTTATAAAGTCTCTAAATTGTGACTAAGTGCCGCAACCGATTGTTCTTATTTTGTCTCAAAATGACAGTTTAACAAAATATAATTTAGTGTTTGATTGAAGTTTCTAAATATTCCGCTGCACATTATTGAGTACCTAAATTATTTTATTTTAGATTATGACTTGAATAATATGTAGCAACAATATACTTATTAAATATTGCATTTTTTACATCCTATAAAAATATATTGAACATCCCATTTCATATTTCATGGTTAGTAATAGGAAATCTACCGCAAAATGACAGTGACTGCTGTACCTGTATGTACAATCTAGGGACTTTAGTCATTTGTTATACCTGTACTATTTCCGTGTGAGGGCGAGAACATTTCGAAGGAGGAAGGATCCTCTTATATACTGGGTCTCCCCACATTTTTGTAAAGTATTTTGAACTCATTAAAATAACGCGAAGGAACTGCTTATTGAAAAATATAAGTAACGTATATTTTCTACAATAATTAACTTTAGAAAAACTTTAATATGTATTAGAGCTGCCAATTATTTGGATATAACAAAAATTCTTTAAAGTTAGGACATAAAGTTAATTTTACAAAGAGCAAAACATAAAACACAGTTACTTATCAGCTTTCAACGTCAGATTTATTTTATTAGACGTATGTATGTACGTATATACATATACATAAACACATACACACACCCATCTTTAATTTTAAGCGACTTCACAAGTTTTATAGAACATTCTGGAGTCCGCAGTTATTAGGAGAATATAATCTAAAATAAGAGATTGGAGTGACGATGTGAGATTAGTCCCTGTCATATATTTTTGTATCTACCTAATAACTAAACAAAATAAAAAATTAATAGCAACAGTCATTATACAGGGTGTCCGGAAAGGTCATGTCAAAAATGAAGGGGTATACAGAAGAGCTCAAAATAGTTGTAGTACTTCATAATTTTGTTTTTCCTATCGGGCTTCGTTGTGGAGTTATTCGCTTTCAAAGAAAGAAGTTTGAAAACAAATTCCTATCGTAACTTCTATGTCGTTACCTCGACAACAATGAAATTGAGGCAATTAAAGTAACTCATGATAATGTTCATTTCCACATTTAAACTGATATTCAATATGCCTGGATTATACAGGAGCAGACGAAATTATCAATTTAAATTTAGACATCTTTGACAGCATTGCCATATTTGGCATTTTTCTTTCATAGTTCGATTCCTCTCTCAATTTGCTAAAAAAAATATACCATATATCAATCGATATCTTGTACCGTTTTTGAGAAATGCGAATTTTATTAGCAACATAGGTACATGTATTGTATCAAAAATGCGATATTAACATTTTTGCAAAAATCTTGCAAATTAAGATGACTGTCAACAAATATGTATAATTAGCAGTTAGATATTTGTCATAAATCATTTTGACACCATTTGTTGATTCAATATCATGGCGGATTTTAGCTATGAAGAACTAATAGGTATAGGTATATTTATCTAATGTACGAACTTGCACAATGTAATGCTTCTGAAGCTCTTCGGATTTACGCCAACCGCTTTCCAAATAAAATAGAATTTGCATATTTGAAGTGAGGAAAACCCTCATGCTATTATTCAGACAAAACACTAACAAAAATTTATCATTACTACATGGATGGTTATACCTAATTGGAAACTATTTAGTGGGACCACATAGCATTGATGACGCTTTAAATGGGGATAAATACCTATATGTACTGCAAGAACACCTTAATCCGTTATTGGAAGACGTCCCTTTAAATATTTGAAATAACATGTGACTTATACCCGATGGCGCACCACTCCAATTTAGCAGGGCAGCAAAGGCTTATTTAAATACCACATTTCCCGATCGATGGATCGAGGTTGTCCATTTTCCGTGGCTGCCTCGATGTCCCGATCTTAATTCTCTCGATTTTTGTCTTCGGGACCATGTTAAAAGTCTTGTTTATCAAACTTCTATAAATAGTAGGAGAGAATTATTAAATCGCATAATAACATACGCCGACATCATTAGAAATAATCATCACATGTTATTTTTAGTACAATAGAGGTGTTTGATCAAGAAAATGAGTTGAAGTTTAAGGTGCACATATTGAACATCTTACTTTCAGTTCTCTTATGGTCGTAGAGAGGTTAAAAAAAAAGGAAATTGAAGCTTCAAGTGTCTAGTTTTCGGATCTGGAGTTTAAAAATTTTTAGCGTCAGTAGTTTTTGAGTAATCATAAGAAAATCAACTAAAAAAAATTGCAAATTTTTGTTTTTCTTTAAAAAGACCTATGGACTTCAAAAATAGAGTTCTTTTAGATAATTTATTTCTCTTCAATTTAAGGGGTTCCGGAACCTTGCACGATTATTTATCGTCGATCAAAGCAAAAAAAAAACTTTTTACTTTTGGCAATCAATTACTCAATTAATGGTCGTACAGAAAATCCAAGCAGGGTTTTGAAAACTGCATAAAAACAATTTGTAAACTAATACAGGTTTTATTTAATGAATATGAACACATGTACAGTGACAGTTGGTTAGCCGTCAACGTCAACTAATAATAACGAGCGTTCAAATAAAAACGTGGTCAAGTTGGTTCTGAAAATTTGGACGTAGGGCGTAGCGTATAGCAAATGAACTTAAACGTCATCTGTCAAAGCGCTATATCGCCGCTATCAATTTGAATATTTTCGTTTTAAAAAGCGTTTAAAATGGTGTTTTCTCAAGAACAAAAAGTGTTTATCATAGAGTCCTACTTTAAAAATGGACGCAAGATTGATGGAATATGGAAGTATTCTATTGAGGAATGTTTCATAGAATTTCAAAATCAATTTCCCGGTGTTGTTGAGTACAAAATTTTTCAAAGTGCAGTTCAGCGTTGTGTTAATGTTTTTCGTGAAACGGGCAGTGTAACAAGAAAAGAAGGAAGCGGCCGACCTAAAAAGCGGACTGAAGAATTAAAAGAAAATGTCCAACAAATAATGGAAAATGCGCCAAGAACTTCTGTACGTGTTTTATCACAAATGGTGGGAGTATCAGTCGGTACCTGCCACACAGTGTTAAAAAAAAATTTGCGTTTGTTCTCTTATCGTTTAACTTGTCAGCAAGAACTTCATGAAGTTGATTTTCCGCGACGGGCTGTATTTTGTGAATGGTTTTTAAACAACTACGGTGAACTTCATAATATCACCTTTTCTAGCCTGGTTTCATTTAAGTGGTTACGTAAACTCACAGAATATGAGAATGTGGTCTTCTGAAAAACCAGATAACTTTTTTGTCGAGGGCCCTCTACACGCTTAAAAAATTGGAGTTTGGTGTGCTCTCAATCGAAGGAGGATTTATGGACCTCTCTACAATTTAATATGGACATACATGTTGATGAGGTGCTCAACAAATTAGGTCAACAAAACCGTCTGCGTCGAATAAATATTATATTGTGATTTGTTATGTGTTGTTATTTGATAATATAATAATAAAATTGATACTGTTTTGTATTTCATCTTCACGTTTTTAAAATCTCAATTCAGGTACCTAACATATAAATAAAAGATTAAGAAACTACCTTATTTCAATCTAATGGAATTTAGAGACGTCACGACAATATAACTCTTTATGACCTCAGCCACAACCAGACCATAATCCTGGATTCGCCACTGGTATTAATAATAATTAATCTTTGCTTAGTAGATTTAGTCTTTGGTTTAGTGTCATCTATTAAATGTCGTTTTATTTTATGGGCGCAAATACTTCACGTCCGCTTTTACTTCACGTTCGCTGTGGTAACCAAAAATATTGACACACATTTCATGTATAACATGACATCTAAAAAGTAAATTTCTCGTCCGGAAATAAATTTCTCCATATATTTACTTTATGGTAAGATTGACAGAAACATTATTTTATATAATGATGCCATTGATTCCAACTATGTTTACTGCAATTTATAAAACAGTCTTGCCAATTATTTTGGCAACCATATTGAATTGTGTTAATAAATAAATAAAATATTCGTTTGTTTTTGCTCTTGAGAGAGAAAAATTTACAAGTAAAAAAGAAAACTTTTTCAAACTTCAATGCTAGATTTGCTGCATAAACAACATATACAATACCCACCATACACTGTCCGTCCGTCTCATTTTAAAGCAACTTACGAGGTTTTATACGAGCATTGTGAAGCCCGCAATTGTTAGGAGAACATAATCTGAAGGAATACACACTTGGGAAATTAATGGGAACCAGACAGGATCAATTAATTAAGAGAATTGTCAAATACATGAGGCCAAATTGCATATAAATTTTTTACTGGTTTATGTCTTTGCAACGTGTGATATTACGGTAGAAAATAGTTAGTGTTTTTGCCCTGTAGTCTTCAAAAAATGGTCTTAAAGAACTTGTAATCATCTCCATAGTGCAGTTGCCGTAACCTTAAAGAATGTACCTTTTCTGGCATTTATAGCTCTGCAACTCCTTTAGATCCATATCAGACCATTAAATTTTTTTCAAATTCATTTGATTATTATTTTGAGACGTTAATAAAACTGTTATTCAACTTCATCATCAGATTGCATGTATTTAGTTACCTTGCTGATGTTCTAATAAAACTTTACAAATCTCCCATTGTGTCTTTTAATATTATGATTTATAAATAATTTTCAATTCACTGCCTATTGAGTTTCCAAATGGTTCTGTTTGATCAATAGCACTGAATTTCTATTTTGTTTAGTGCTTGAAGTTCTTCAATCGGTGATGTTACTGGTCCCTTTTTTCAATATGTGTATCAGGTAGAGATGTTTCTTTTCATTGGCCTCCATTCTTCATTGATGAAAACGAAAAATGGTGTTATTATTTTCTATGACTATATAGGTACATCTACGAGTATTTATTTTGCGATGGTCTGACAAGGTCTTACAAAATCCCCTATTATCATACCACACTTACATGTTTATAAGAAATTGCAATTTCTAAAATTCTTGTCATTTCCGTCAAAACAATTTAAAATGACATCAAAGTTAGCTTTCATACCATCAAATTATTCTGTCAAACTAATAGGGTCAAATTAGTAGAATAAAATAAGTCACTCTGCATACCAAAACCACGGTTTTTTTTTGTATATTTTTTTAAATTTTTTATCCATCTTTCGAAAATCATTAAAAAAGAATTTGGTTAGTTTGATGGTTTCCTCAAACTCGTCAAAAATGATGTCTAAAAACTATTTTGATCAAACAAATTTGATGAATTTGATAATCTGACAGGGGCCTTAAAGAATTTGTATACATTTATAAAATACAGTTGTAATATGCATTTTTTGAGGATTAAAAATTATACATACACTCCTGAAATTAGGGCATAAAACGCAATACGAAATTAAATATTGAGAAGTGTCGGCATTCAATATACATAGGACATCTCTCTATACGCTTACGACACTTTTATACAAGCATTCTGGAGCCCGCAGCTATTAGGACTACATAATCTCAAGGAGATACTCAGATATGAACTATCTAGCTGTTTTTCATGTCGCACAAGTCTGTTAATTTGAAATGATTATCCTATTTTGAGATACCTTACTTGGGATATAATGTCCTAGGGCAAATTAAAAAAAAATTACTATGAAAATAGATACACAGTTCCAATAACAGAAATTACAAGTAACATGTTTTAACGTTTTTAAATTAAATGTCAAAGGAATGTCGTATGTTATATGCAAAATTTCTTTTCGAATTGAGAGACTAGTATAATGTTAAAGGCTCCATGGGTGTCCTCAGTTCGCAAACACTAGATGCAAAGATTACCCTTTTACTAATGTAATTAATTATTATTAAATAATCAACATAGGAGTATAACAAAAGGCACAATCAGAAGACATTATTTATAGGTGTTACAAATATAATCTTTTTCTGCTTCAAAGGGTATACTGTAATAATAAAAAAATAATTTATAATTTATTTATTATTCCAAACACTAACTTTTGCAACGGAAGTAGTTATTATGTACTATATTGTACATAATCATATCTTAGAAAAAAATATTGAGGTTTGCTCTTTGGAAGTGGTTTTGGCAAAACTGTGACTAACGGTTCAATTAGGAGTACATAAAATAAAAGATTGTTTCGTGGATACCAAATACCTAAATACAGGGTGATTTTTAAGTTGGGTAAATCCTTCTACCGTCAAATAAAGCTAAGAAAAATAAATATTTTTTTCCTTTACCACTTTTTCGAAATATCAATATTAACGAAAGTACAGGGGGTTAAAGTTTTGTTTAAAAATTTTTAAAATGAATTTTTTTCTACGGAACCGCTTATGATATGTTAATGAAATTTTACAGGCGTTGATAACTCCAAATGTCGCATATTATTCGATAAGCAGAATATTTCTAAATCTATCAGTGGCGCACGTACCAACAGATGATTCAATATTATTTAAGAAAAAATGGTACGCTACTGTTTTTTCGAAACATAAAAATAATTTTTGATTTCTCTGTTCAGTTCTGAAGAAGAAAGCTCTCTTGAGTTTTTTCACACGACTCATAGTTTTCAAATAAAAAAAAAGAAATAGTTTTATTCCACATTCAAAATCAAATGTAACTTTAATTCAAAATTAGTTAAGTAGGTATGTTACGAAAATTTTACTAAACTTAATCTAACTGATATGCTCAAAATGAGCTCCATTTACTTTGACACATAGTTCAGCTCTACGTAACCACTGTTCAGTCACCGCGCGAAGTAAAGAAACTGGTTTCCCTCTAATCGTAATAGCAGCCTCTTCTATGCGTCCAATCAATTCTTCCACTGTTTCCACAGGAATTTGGTACACTAAGGATTTCATGTAGCCCCACAAAAAAAAGTCACATGGAGTCAGATCTAGAGATCTCGGAGGCCACTCCACTGGACCACCTCGACCAATCCATTTATTTCGAAAAGTATTGTCCAAGAACAATCGTACCTCCCTACTGAAGTGGGGGGGTGCCTCGTCTTGCAGAAGCCACATGTTTTGCCCAACGTTCAATGGCAGTTCCTCCAAGAGAACTGGCAGATCATTTTGCAAGAAGTTTAAATAATTTTCGCCCGTTAGACGATCTGGTAAAATATGTGGTCCAATGAGCATTCCATTCACAAGTCCTGCCCATACATTGACGGAAAATCGATGTTGAAAATTGGTTCTTCTAATAGCATGTGGATTTTCAATAGACCAAAGGTGCGTATTTCGGAAGTTATTTATACCGTCACGAGTGAATTGTGCTTCGTCCATAGCTAAAATGGTTTTAGTAAAATGTTCATCATCTGCATGCTTTTGTAACAGCCATTCACAGAATTGAACTTTGCGTGGATGGTCGGTAGGTTGTAGCGCCTGTACACGTTGAACGTGAAAAGGGTATAACTGATTTTCGCGTAATGTTTTCCATACCTTGGTTTGACTCACTTCGACCTGTCTTGCAATTTTTCGAGTGCTTCTTGTTGGGTCTTCCTCGATAAGATGTAAAACTTGATCTTCGCTTTGAACATTTTCACGTTGTCGGGGTCCCCCTGCATGACCTCCGCGATTTTTATTAATTTACCAGTATCTCTGGCTCTTTGAACTAAATTGAGAAATTGTCGGTGTGAAGGACTGACTCGCAACGGAAATCGTTCAGCGTATAAGCGAGATGCAGCAGCGGCATTTGTACGACACTCCCCGTAAATAATCAGCATATCAACTAATTCGTTATTTGAATAAACATAAGCCATTTTTGTATTGGTACTTTAATAATGTTACGGAAGCAATTAAATTGACAGAACATTGGTTGACAATAGGAATAAACAAAAACAAAATGTGAAAAAGTGTGATTTGATTTTGAATTAAAGTTACATGTGATTTTGAATGTGGAATAAAACTATTTCTTTTTTTTTTATTTGAAATCTATGAGTCGTGTGAAAAAAACTCAAGAGAGCTTTCTTCTTCAGAACTGAACAGAGAAATCAAAAATTATTTTTATGTTTCGAAAAAACAGTAGCGTACCATTTTGTCTTAAAAAATATTGAATTATCTGTTGGTACGTGCGCCACTGATAGATTTAGAAATATTCTGCTTATCGAATAATATGCGACTTTTGGAGTTATCAACGCCTGTAAAATTTCATTAACATATCACAAGCGGTTTCGTAGAAAAAAATTCATTTTAAAAATTTTTAAACAAAACTTTAACCCCCTGTACTTTCGTTAATATTAATATTTCGAAAAAGTGGTAAAGGAAAAAAAATATTTATTTTTCTTAGCTTTATTTGGCGGTAGAAGGATTTACCCAATTTAAAAATCACCCTGTATAAATTCTTGTCTTTCTAAATAAATTCAAAATTATGCAGGATGTCTAGAAATAAGTGCCAAAATTTTAACCTCGTATTTAACCCATCATAAGCAACTGCTTTTGTCTAATAATCTATTGTGAAAACCCCTTAGTTGATTGAAAAGATGCGGAATTTATTTTGTACCTGTTGAAGAATAATAATATAATATAATTTTTAGTAAACTATTTATGTGAAAGGCAAACATTTTACTTCAAAAAGAAATCAACGTTTTCATTTCGGTAGGTTCACATTTAGTTTACTAAATTAAGTTACAACAAATGTCAAAATGTCCTCCGTCATTATCAAGGTAATAATTGTACAAAGCGTTGAAAATTTTCTTTCGCCTTTACTAGGATTCTACATTGTTGCGATATTCTTTATTCGTCTTCGTTGCTCTTGAACCGTATTTAGTGAAGTTGAACACACCAGTTGTTTCAGACTCCATAAATAAATGTCGCATGGATTAAAGTCTGGCGATCAGACGGGCCATACAACTAGTCCATTTCAACCAATCCACTGCCCAGAAAAGTACTAGGTTAACCAATTCCGAATAATTCGGGAATCGTGACAAGAAGCAATATGGTCAAGGTACACGTTTCGACGAATTCCAGCGAACCACCATCCAGTAAATGATTTAGCACGTTACTTAAAACATACAAATATCTTCGGCCATCTAACCTATCTGATCCAACTAGCCACTCGTTTTTTAAAATTCCGATCCAAAATTCCAAATGCTTTGTAAAATCTTATACTTTTCTAAAAGATATCCTGAAATAAAAGTTGATCTTTTTTAGTATTAATTAAGCAATCGGGAATACATGATTTTCAGTCTTAATAGCCGTTACATAGTTTGCCATTTTACATTTATTCATTATAGAAATTTGCGCCAAGCGATTTTACACCTGAACTATGACTACGCACATTTCAGGATACCTTCGTGAACATAATGAGGTTATTTTATCCATTGGAGTGCATCTAATGCACCGTTAAATCATAAAATATGCAACTCATGACTATTCATAACCTTACACCATGTATTCGATGTCAATTAGATCCATTGATCACCTTTACCCTTCTATTATTAGATAACCCTTCCTCTCCTGCAAATAAATTGCTACAAAGTAATTCAATGGCGTGCTGACTATTGACTGACAGTTTTTTTTTTACATTAAATTGATTATCGAACGGGGTACCACTGGGAAAAGGAAAAAGGAACTTTCTTCCCTTGAGGATATAACATAAACTTTTGTTCTGAAGTTTGTTAGCTGAGAAATGAAATTGAAAGTCATTGAAATGATATCAAAATTAAAATTTATGTACCTGGTTTTCATAAAGAAGGGGTTTAGATGGGAAAAGTTTATCCCAGGAGTATCAGAAATGGCAAAACTATATAGGGTGGAACAAAAATAAATCAACAAACGTCTAAGACACATAGAACTAACAAAAATAAATCTAAAAGAGGAAATAGGCATGTTGAAGTTCCGAAAAAATTTTTACTACTAAGTACGCCTCGTTTTTATTTTTAATTCGACTAAGTTCTTTTGATTATTTGCCCTACACATATAATATTGTTGTCCTTTTTCCATAGTATGTCCATTTTTTGAATTATTCGACTTTTAACATACAATTCTTTTTGTCATAAATATATTCGCTACTCATTGCTTAGTGACAAAAAGCATTGTTTTGTACTTACTGACAGACATTTAAAACATGACGAATATTTTGTTGGTTATATCTCGTCCACACTCATGTCGTAGGCACACATTTAAATAGTAGATTATAAATATTCTAGACCTCTGTTAGTAGGTAAGTATAGTTTCAGTTGAATTGGAAAATCCATTGTCAATGACACGTTTTTTAAATACTTTGATAATAACTTTATTGTCTTATTTCTGTGATATTTATATGTAATCAGATATTATTTTTTCGATATTTTCATCTCTAGCAGCAACATATAATACGGTCCGTACAATATTCGTTGAGATAGAATTCCAACAAAATAATAAGCCAATAAAGTTCTGTTATCGGAACTACTGTAACAATTTACCTCGGCAGAGGCGTGTCTTGAAATTTTTCGAGTTATTTTCAGAATATTAAAATATACTCGTATATATCGTAAATATATATAAAGTAGATTTTTTAGATTAAAATGTGTTTTTATTTGTTTAACAATACAGTAGAGTACCTACAAATCATAAATAAACTAGAATTATAAGCAGGCTGGTACAAAAAAAGGAATAAACAAAGAAACATGTATTTAAGTAACAAACTACAGCCCTTAGTTTGATAAATTTTCGAAATCATCTTCATTACTAGAACTTTTACTATCTGAAGATATAATCAAGTCCTACTACCACATCAACTCGAATTTCGTTTTGCAAGTAAATTATCTTCAACTTTTGCAACATGGTTTCACAGCATTTAATTTAAATAAAACATTTTCATTACTACGTTGTTTTTAACTTGAGACCATATCATTTTAATTGGATTAAATCAGGATGGTAGGGTGGGAGCTTCAATGTCACGTTCCTGTTTTCGTAGATCATCGAATTTGTAAACAATGTGTTATTTTTTATTATGTTTAATAATTTCATACAGGTGGTGGCTTAAGCAAATTCAGCGAAAAATGTACCTACATTTTTACTTATTAATCAATCCACCATATCTGTTTTTCTTTAGTTGCAGATAGGTCCTTTCTGTGCTTGTAGATTATGATATGGTACATTATCAGTTACAACAACACAATTATGCACAGCAAGCTGCTACGGTGAACGCCACACCGCCAATGTCTTTCTACTTCGGGTGTCGAATGCGGATAATTCCAAGAAAGAGACACATGGGTCTTCCTGGAATTCTATCTCAACTAATAGGTATCGTACGGACTGTATTTCAGAAACATAAACAAAGCGATATATTTAGTGATGCTGTACTATTTATCTTCTCTATATCTTAGGAATTTAACAATAAATTTCATAAATTTGATAAAAAATCGAAAAACTATAAATCGAGTTTAATTTATATCTGCTTCAGTAACAATGCCACAAAAAATACAGGGTGTTAATGATAAGTTTTGTCAACTTTTAATGGCGTATTCCACCGATGAAAATAATCAACTTTTGCCCTATAAAAATTTTTGATAGGACGCTTCCCTACAGAGATACAGGGTGTTAAAAGTTTTAAATATTTATATTGTTTTTCCTGTAACTTCACTGGCATAAAAGATTGAGTGATAAAATTTGGAGGATGACATTTTTTTAGTAGGGACTATTTTTTCGTGGATAACTTATTCATAAATACACTCCTGTGTCGTAGTTATTGGGGGAGTAGGGGACCTTTTTTGAAAAAAAAAATCGTACCCCACTGGTTTTTTAAATAATTTTAAATGTTTTTAAAATGTACAATCAATTTGTGGCAATAAAGTATTCTTGTCAAATATTCGTAAAATACTGGTCTTTAGATAATTGGGAAATCAAATAAGAAGATATTTATACGTTGTACGTATATTGTATACGTTGCTATTTGGAGGTGTTTCAAAATCTTATGAGCTTTGACCTTCATATGCGCAGAAACATAATTCCGACCGTCGCCTAAATTATTCTATGTCCTAAAAACATTACACCTATTATTCACAGTCTCTCTCGAGTTCTCGTAGCGTAAACAAGCCTTTGATTACAAATATCATAATAAAATGCCCTATTCTTTATTATTTTAATTTAAACAATAAAAATATATATAACGAACGTTCGCCAGTTGACTTTATTGATGCCCGAGCGCCTTAGTTCATTTCTGGTTGTAATGAGGCACGTAGTCGTAGTCTAATTCTGAGTTAATGTTTTCACAACGTGCTTATTAGAAGAATTATGCGCCTTTCGCGCATTTCGCGGCTCATAAAATATTGAAACACCTCTACCATTTTCTATTGTTTTCTAAATGTGTAACAATAAATTCAATACCTAATATTTTTGAGAGATTTCAAAACACTATACCACATCACAAGAAATCAAAATGCTGTCCTTGGGATGCAATGCATACTGAGCAGCGTCTCCGCATTGATCGTCTTATAATTCCAGCCGTATTGTGTATGGAATTGGAGTACGATATACCATAGTTTTGAGGTAGCCCCAAAAATAGTAATCCAAGGGATTCAGGTCGGGAGAACGAGCCGACTAAGCAATGGGTCCTCTTCTGTCAATGCAGTGATTGGGATACTGATTATTCAGCAACTGTCTAACGGTAAGGCTGTAATGAGGTGGTGCCCCACCATGCATATACCACAAAATTGACGTAACCTCAATGACACTTCTTCTAGAAGTGGTAGTAATTCTTTTTGTAGGAACCTTTGATAAGTTCTACCATCGAAGGTTCTGGGTAAAAAGTAGGGACCAATCAAGTAATCGCCCACAACGCCTGCCCAAACATTCAGAGAAAATTGTTCTTGGAATCATCGTTGGGAAATAATATGAGGAATTTCATCCGCCCAAAATATTAGGTATTGAATTTATTGTTACACATTTAGCAATCAATAGAAAATGGTAAATAGCAACGTAGGTATTTAAGTACCTATACTTATTTGATTTCCCAATTATCTAAAACCCAGCAAATTTTACGAATACTTTACAAGAATACTTTATTGCCACAAATTGATTGTACATTTCAAAAACATTAAAAAACCAGTGGCGTACGATTTTATTTTTTTCAAAAAGGTCCCCTACTCCCAGAATAACTACTCCACTGGAGTTTATTTTGGAATAAGTTATCCATGAAAAAATAGTCGCTACTAAAAAAATGTCATCCAAATTTTATCACTCAATATTTTTTGCCAATGAAGTTACAGGAAACATAATATAAATATTTGAAAATTTTAACACCCTGTATCTCCGTAGGGAAGCGTCCTACCAAAAATTTTTATAGGACAAAAGTTGATTATTTTCATTGCTAGAATATACCATTAAAGTTTGGCAAAACTTATCATTAACACCCTGTATATGTAACTCATTTTCCCATTTGATATCGCCTTCTGTTTGAAGCAATAATAGTGGAATGAAAAATATCAACATACCTGAACTGTTGAGTAATATCTCAATATACATGAAAAAGTATAAATTGAAAAAACATCGTTCTCAGACGTTTAAAAAAAAGTAATAACGAATATGTAACAAGATTTATAGAAAGTCAACAATTACTACCTATTTAAATTTCATTTCAAACCATCATAAACACATGTTTATGTTATCGAGCAAAATTAATTTCTTTCAAACATCAAATTTTAAAACATGAAATCGGTTGCATACAAATTATACCTATTATAAGATAATCAATGATAGATACAGAATGATTTGTTGATGGAACTTGTGAATAAATTGAAAATAAAAGTGATTTTCTGATAGACAAGAAAATAACAGAAAAATGTTGTTGTATACAGGATATATGTATATATTCATGGTTTATCTCACGAATTAAAGAAAACTGGTAATTGGTTTAATTTCAGGACAGATTTGCAAAGCAGAAATACGTTACAGACAATATTATCGAATACTCGATTGGAAAATGAGATTCAAAATTCTGAAGACCTTGTTAAAGTAATAAAACATTAAGTTGGCGAAACATCTAAAGTTTTAAATGTCAGAATCGGAAAACATTTGGTCTGTATTGGAAAGATTGACTATAGATAGATGGATGGATGGATGGATGGATGGATGGATGGATGGATGGATGGATGGATGGATGGATGGATGGATGGATGATAGATAGATGGATAGATAGATAGATAGATAGATAGATAGATAGATAGATAGATAGATTTATACCTCTCAGTGAACTCAATAAACTTTGTTTTTGCATGATTAAGAACTAAATTATTTATTTCACACCACAGGAAGAACTGCCCAACGATGGCTTCCATTTTTAGTTTAACCTCATTAACCGTGTTTCCCGATATAACCACAGTTACATCATCTGCGTACATGAACAATCTACCATCCTCAATAAAGACTGGCAGATCGTTCACATACAAAATAAACAACAGGGGGACAAGTACACTTCCTTGGGGAGTTCCAAGTTCTATTTTTTCACTATCCGATATAATATTTTCGACTTTTACTAGTGCACTACGATTTACAGTAAATGAGATTAACCATCTATTAAGTGCACCTCGTATACCAATGGCATCAAGTTTGTCTCGTAGTAACTCTGGATCCAGAGTATCGAACGCTCTGGAGAGGTCGAAAGAAATACCAATTACAATGTAATTTTTGTCCAAAAGGTCGTATATACACTGCACAATGCTAGAGGTTGCACTCTCAGTTGACAAGCCGTCACGAAATCCGTGTTGGCATGGAGAGAATATCTTATATTTGTCAAGGTACTGAACGATTCGCTCGTATACAGCCCTTTCAATTATTTTGGAAATTGGACTGAGGATAGATATCCCTCGATAATTTTCAATTTCTTAAATACTGGAACGGTTTTTGGGATTTTTAACTGAGTAGGAAATTTACCATTTGCAACAGATACATTTATTATTTTAGTGACATAATAGGCCAGGAAATCACAACACTCTTTGACCAGCATAGTAGGCACCTCATCAACACTAACAGATTTTTTATTTTTCAAGTTTTCCAAAAAACATTGAATTGGCAACATATTTACTTGTGGTGCAGGATGTTAGTTGCATCTTTTCGCTGGCATTAACCATAGCTTTCGCTGATTTAGCGAAGTGTTTAGCAAAAATATCCGCATCCCTTTTAGTATCACTTACAAGAATACTATCTATTTTTAATGTTATTTCCGTGGAAGTAATGTTTTTTTATTCAATTTTTCATTTACAATTTTCCACATCATTCCAGTTTTATTGTCAGAATTTGATATCAAATCCGAAAAAAAGTAGTTCTCATATTATGTAAAATGTTATTAAAATTAGACTTTTCCATCTTATATCTACTGTTCATGAACATACCCATTAATAGTAGGTATGTTTTCTTTGCCAATTTAAATTTCTTAACTTTTTACAGCCTCTGTTAGTTCAGCAGGCCACCGAAATTTAAGTTTATTCTTACGTCCCTGATCAGTGACTGTAAATGTTCTTTTAAGATGAGACACCTGAAAACAGTAGTCAAAGTGCTTCCAGAAAATATCATATAGTACATCAATTTCGCATGCCTGTTCGAAACATATAATTCCCTTATTAAAAAGATACTTAAGCATTATCTACTATCTCAGTGCGACATATTTTTGATTAGGAAAACCAAATTTATAAAATTAATGCCTTTAATACTCCTTTTGGTGTAAGGGGCAACTTCTAATTATATTCTTCTAAATTCTTTACAATGTGGCAGAAATGCTCAATTAAATAAAAACATATTGATGATGTTTCATATATGATTGTTATGTATGCTTGGTGGTTAGTTAGTAAATGACATAACTTTTCATATTACAGTTTATACTTTTTATTGCTACAGTATTTATCTCCATGAACAAATGGCCTGCAAACTATTTCAAATGCAATCATGCCCTAAGTCTGGACCGGCATCTCAGATTGTTCGCCTGCATCGCAATGCATGTCGATGCGTGGAAATATAAAGCCATATCACCATTAAAAAACATTCCTGACCGTCTCCGAAAAAACACCCAAGAGAGCCCTCGTTGTAATAATGTGTGTGTGGGCATGCACTCCGACGATGGCGTATCTGGTTGTGTGTTGGTGTTAGTGGCGGTACGAGCGAGGCCGTGAGAACGTGGAAGTGTGGCGAGTCCCAGGCGTGTGACTACATACTACAACTACACAAAACCCACCTCCGCGACCACGCTTGTGGATGCGGGACATTGTCGTTTCTCCCAACATTCTTCTTTTTTGTAGATCGCAAATTATTGGACACCTCATCATTTCCTATCCCATCTCTTTCTAAAGTCAGTTGAACATGTATAAAAACATCTAGCAATAAAATTTATTGAGTTTCATAGACGTCCATAAAAAAGTTTTCTGCTAAAGGTAAAAAATTATAATAAACTCAAACATTTCATTATATTGATGGTAAATTTCGTTGTTTTCCGTTTCAAAAGGTTTTCAAAATGCCATATTAGTAAACAAAATGTCCCTCATATTTCTCCCTTTCGTAGTTGTAATATGAATAATTAATCGAAGGTGCCTATAACAAGTTAAAATTAGCTGAATCGCATCAAATTCTATAGGCCATTTGTCGACAACTGAATTTATGGCCAGGTTACCCAGTGCGGCTGTGTTTGTGCCGCGTTTGCCCGCGCGCTCGTTTTTCAACTGGCAGACCAGACATGTAGGTATAAAGGTATCGCCATATGACTAAATAAATAAACTCGTGAAAAGGATAGGCAGAGCAGAATTATGAAAGTAGGTACGAGCGCCACCTCACAATGGGCCTGGAAAACACGCCATCGTTAGCACTATTTATGTATCGAAAACTGTAATACTAACTTGAACAGAAAAGTAATATTGGTATTAGAACCTATAGAGTTCGCTGGAAAAATTAAAAATTTGATGATATTACATGTATTCTTTCGTGCGGAAGCTGAACAAACTGATTGCAATCGGTAACTAGCCAATCATAATACAGCATTTTTAAAATTCTTAATCATGATTGGTTCTTTACTGTTGATTTCAATCACTTTGTTCAATACGAAAGAATACGTGTATTGAAAATTAGGTCACAAAGGGGATGTGTTCTGTGGATTAGGTTTGAGGTTATTTCTTCTCTATGTTGTATTCACAGATTAGAAAGTGGTTGTATTATGACTAATTAACTCGTAAGTTACCGTGCTTTTGATAATAATTGTTTTCTATTTTAGACTAAAATTTAATGTAACGCAAGAAGATAATTATAATTGTTGAATCGTTCATCTGAATTGTCTTACTGCTTTTGCTTGTTTTACTTTTTAATAGAAAATGTCTGGAATGATCTCACGTTACTGTTGTGCACCAAACTGCAAGAATACATATTATTTATATACCACAGATACTTCTTACAGAAATAAAAGCTTTTTCAGAGTTACTGCAGAGTGCAGACAGGAAAATGATTTGGATAGAATGTAAACCAGATTTTAACTTCATCAACGAAAAATGTTATTTTTGCGAAGACCACTTTGAATTAAAATGTTTTAGAAATAGTAGGAAGAATAGCCTCAACAAAAATGCAGTGCCAACAATATTTTGTGAATGAAATAGTATATCATCACATTTAGATTCTCTTAATAGTAACATTAACTTGAAAACTACTCTAGAGTCAGTTAAACAGTTTGTTAGTGAAACATTAGAATATGCCAAAATTAATAAATGCCAAACATCAATGTTAGATGATTTTTCAGAACCACCATTTAAAAAACCAAAATACACTTATTCCAAATTGCCATCTCTAAATACCACTACTGCAAGTACTAGTACTGTTATTGTTGACGACGCTATGCCGGATGAAGTAGATTCAAATACTGGTGTAAGTACTTCACATAATACTTCATTTTGTTAAAGCTTCACTTGTAAGTCGAATAGCAGACAACAGAAAACGCTTTTAAAATCTCTCAATGTAAAAAGTGTCTCAACTTTCAGATAAAAATAAAAAGTTTTATTATTTAGACCGTAAACAAAAAAACTAGATTTTAAAATTAAAAACAAAATTATTAAAGTGTAGAAATAATTTGTCTAATGTTTGTAATATCCCTTATTCAAGGTTATTCACAGATTTATCTCAACTTCTCGATCCTATTGGAGTAAAATTTATTGAATCACAAATTACTAACTGCAAAAAGAAACGTCTTATATATAACTCAGAAAATAAAGCACTTGCTAAACGGGGTTCTAGGTGCTATCGATTTTTAAAAAAATTTTTTGTACTACCTTCTTAATCTTCCATAAGAAAATATTTAGGCCAATTACCTTTAGAAGTAGGAATCAATAAAAAAATTTGTGTAAAGTATCAGAACGTGTAAAGAAAATGAATTTAAGAGATCGGGTTTGTTGTTTAGTATTCGATGAAATATCATTGTCTGTTAATTTAAGTTATGATATTTCTAAAGACCAAGTAATCGGATATGTAGATCTTGGATCCCTGGGTAGACAAAATGTGGTAGCAAATCTACTGATATTTGTTACTCATACTATCAGTATTTAAATTTTCGCAGAAAATAATAATCTGTAGTACATCGTACTGATGAAAACCAATATAGTTTGAAACAAATGTCTCTAACAATATTTTTCATAAAGAGGGGAAAGGTAAGTATATATGTCTATTTTGTATCACAGTAATCACTATTAATTACTAGTAATTATCTTTTCTTTTCCTATTTATAATAGAATAAATTTAAGTACATGCATTTAAAAAACAACTGCTTATGCATTTTTTAGTAATTGCTTAAAAAGTGAAACCAATAATAGCCTCTTAATGCATATACCTACTAAAAAAGTCAATCTTTTATACCATTATTGTGTGTATCTTACATGAAATGAAATTCATAAATCATTGACTACATAATTTTGTAAAAAAAATCTTTTTTACAAAACTTTGTAGTCAATGATTATGAATTTTATTCCATATAAGTTGCATAATATTATGGTATATTTAAATTTGCCGCCAAGTGCAGCGTAATAAAGCGACATCTATTGGATAGTATTTGAACTATATTCTCAAACCAAAGTCGGACAACACGGTTTCTGTTTTTTGTTCATAGGCCGGGTGTAAGATGGCGCCAGTTGCGTCTGGAGCAAGCGATGCTTCCAATGAAAGACAAGGAAATAAAGCCTCTTATTTAGTTACTCATATGGGTATCGCTAAATAAATATGGGAATAAGTTTTTCAAATATTTCAATGCCGAGTTGCTGCGTCTGCGACCGAACCTGGTACATACTGCCAACTTTCTGGTTTTTCAATTGAGATCGGAAAGACTATACAATCATGTTCTTAGAGTTTTTGGTCTACGATGGTTACTACAAAAATATCTACTTATACTCCAATTAGTCCAATCGCCCTGGTCAAAATTGTATTTGAATATGGCATTAATTTCGAAGTGCACAATTGTTTGCATGTGAGACAAGAGATTCCTAGGCTAAATATTTGCCCAATTTGCTTTAGTCCATTAACTTTGTAAAAAAACGCAAAGTTCGACTGCCAACTAATCTCTACTAGCGATGATCCCACACAGTTTTCTTAAGGAAGGAATTATTTTTCCGTGTAAAATAGCACATAGAAGGAAAGTATGAAGCTTCCCCTTTCGAACAAACTTTGGTTCATGCATTTTGATCAAGAAACGAAAGAGTAGTGGCACATTTAGTGCAGGGCCGCTGCCGCTTTAAATGCGTGTTTTTCTGGCTGATTTGCATAAGAATAGTCATTTTATGTAAATCCCTAAATATCTTCTAAACTGTACAAAAAAATCAATAGGACTCTTTTTTGTAGAGAATTTTATATTCTACAACTTTGATTCTCTACATATTTGTGGAATTTTCAATACTTTTCACACAACACTTTTTTGCACTCTTCCGACCATTTCCCGAATTTTCCCGGTTCGCTCCCATGCAAAACATTTTATTTTCCTAATTTACTACCAAAACACAAGCCACATACAAAAAATTGTGCACTTCGCAATTATTCAAAACCTCTAGTAATTGCCAATAACGTCGTAAACAAAGCAAACCACGATTTTTATTACTTCTTTCTCCAAAATAATTTTGTGTTTTCTCTGTATGAAAATTTTAATGTGCCTTTCATTTTGTGTCGTATATTTATTGCCATACTGGCGGTATATATAATAATATAACAGATATAGAAAATAATGAGACACATCGAGATTTACAGCTAAATATCTCTAAGGCGAAGTTCACTGACTTGTTTTTAGGAGGATTTTCTACGGAATTAAAGACACCCTCAGCAAAACGATGGTAATTAATAAATTACACATATTGGAAGAAAATGCGGATATCTGAATAATAGTTTACATGTTTTTTTAGTCGCAACGAACAGCATATTGTCGTACGTATGTGGACAGTGGGGTATATGAAAAATTGTCTGCATCTATGTTGCCTCACATCGAACCTGATGCAATGATTATTATCATTGATAATGCCCCTTACCGTAGTAGAGTTTTTCTCCTAATACATTACGTCCTCTCTTTTCGCTAGCATTCTGCATCTCTTCTTTTCAAGTTGTCTTTCTTTAGTTTCCTATTTTTTTCTTTTTTCCATCCTTAAACATATCAGATGATGATTTTCTTATACATTCTCTTCACATTTCTCATATGGCCTATTATTGTTTTATTCTTATATTTTCAGCCGGAAACTCATTTCTGTTTGCACCTTTTCCCACATTTTTCATGGATGACCATAATTAGGATCCAGATGTTACAATGGACTCACTTTTTTTAAAGCTCTGTACTTGTATCCGTTCCGGGATATGTTTGTTTCCTAACAGATGTTTCAATGTGTAAAACATTTTTTTGTCACTTTTACTTTCTTATCTAGTTGTCCAAATCTCAAACATTTGAACGGCTTACTTTCTCCTATCATACAATTTTATTTTCCTTCATGTTGTTCTTTTTATTTTTCAACGAATATCTTGGTTTTCTCAGTTAATGCACATATTGAACTTTTTAAGTATTTCGTTTCATTTGACATATTGTACGCCTAAATTGTTGTTTATTAACTTTTCATTTTGAATATGACCATTCATCATCATCTATCTATTATTTTGAAATTCTTATTTTCATTACTTCATCAATTATAATTACTGAATTAATTTATTCTTGATGGAAATAATTAATTTGTCTTATTTATAGTAGTATTTGATTTAGACATTTTATTTAAATCATTTCCTTATTCCAATTTAAAATAAAAGTGGAAAATAGTTATTATGTATTTTTGAGAAAATTTAAATTTGTTCTTCATTATTTCTATGAGCGTTATTAAATCGTTTTTCTATATAATTCATAATTAAATAGAAGAGGACGGATGTAACACTTTTTGAGAAAAAAGTTAATTAAATTGGACCAACCACATTTTTCTTTTTTTTTTTAAATTAAAACAGACCTCAGAGTGAGTTATACAATTTAATCTTTTGTTAATAATAGAGTTATATAATTTGTTAATCCAAAACTGTTATACATGAAAGCATATCACCACAGATGAACTAATCATAATTTCGCTATGTTAATGCATATTGAACAAATAACTATGACGTTTTGTCATGGACAATGCGCCTTAGAAGAGTCGATGAATGGAAAAATATCCCACATTTGCATAGAGAAAAAAATACATATTAGGTATAGTTACGATATCATTTGGAACCTGTGAATCTTAAAGCACAGGGCCGTCTGCACTTCTCTTGAAATTTCTTCATATGCTTTCACCATGTGTCTCCTAATTTATACTCGAATAGCCATTGGGCGAGTCCGGTATTGGCAGCCAGTCCGCCTGATGTAGAATGGACGGCGGTGCGCTGGTCGTTAAAGTAAACCTGTATTGGTCCACTAGGTCGTAAATAATTTTTTGCATGGTATTCTATAATTAGTTTGGTGTCAAACGCGGTTCACTTGGCTTTGTCAATGCCGTAGAGAGCAGTGCTTGGGTGGTATATTTATTGTTGGTATAATACGTATTATTAATTATTAGTTAATATTAATATTTGTTCAAATCGTAACCAGTAAAGGGTAATAGTTATTAAAAGAAATGTTATATGTAATTATCTGGTAATTTAGCATGGTTTTCTGAAGATCCTTTTGAAACGGAAGATAACGAAATAACCCGGGAAAAACTCCAAATAGTCGAGCCGGTTTTTGTCCAAAGCGTCGAAACAAACTCAGAGTTTAAAAACAAAGATTTACACGTACCAAGTCGCATATGTTTGAAAAGAGAAAATATTGAACAATGTGATAAAGAAATTAGGAAACGGATTAGCGAATTAACTAAGATATCAAAAACGACAATTTATCGCGTAATTAAAGAAGGAGACGTTATTAATCACGGTACAAAGAAGAAACGAAAATATATAAAATTACAGAATATTGGCGATTTTACCAGAAATGTAATACGGCGCATAATTTATATGTATAAAGAAAATAAGGTTTCTACTTTAAACATGATTGGAGATAAATTAAGCGATTATCCTGATTATAATTATAAATCTTTAGATACTTTATGACATGTTTTATTACAATGCGGTTTTAAACATAAAAAACTTGACAATCGTATGGTAATTATGGAATCACGACGTACAGTCTCCGGGAAGATTATTTACAAGAAATTCGAGAATATCGTCAACTAAGTAGGAATATAGCTTGGAATATAGTATATCTAAACGAGACAGGACACAATTTTTCTGGACGCTTCCGGATTCCGTAGAGTTTATGAGTTAAATGTTTTTATGCGGTTCCAACTGATATTGTAACGACTATAAATATAAAAACACGATGTTAAAGGTACAATCATTAGCGATTGCACGGAAGGAAAAAATCAAATACATGAAATATGTTGGAGGATGAAATAGATAATGCTCCACTATTAAAGCATAATACTACATGCATTACCGCATTTTAAAAACGCTATAGAGACAAAGAGCGATACTTTGGGTACTCGCTATATATATATATATCTCTCTCTCTCTCTACTCGCTGAGGAAAGAGTTGCGCTAGCCAAATATGTTCTTACGCGAGGGAGAAAGATGGTACCCAAACTATCTCTTTCTCTCTCTGTCACTCGTCTGCACTGTCGCCGTAAGCATGCCCCACTGAACTAATCTGAGCGAATATGAAACTTATATTAAACGAAATAACACAATTTCGACATGTTAATCCAATATTAATGCAAACAATTGCGATATTTTGATCCAAGGGATTTGTTCTCTTTCTCCAAATATTTTGTTCCTATTGTTTCGAAACTTTTTATTCAAATAATGCTCTTGATTTTTGCTTATCTTCTTACTTTCATCTCTTTTCATTTCTCGGACAAGAAAAGTTTCGTGGTTCTTCTGGCAAACCGTAAAGAAATAACATTGAACAGTTTCTGACCTAATCATTTAGAGGTAAGATATCCAGTGGGTTTCGAAAAAAATTAAGAGGCACAAAGGTTTTAAAAGAAAATAAATGCTATACAGCGAACCAGACCAATTTACCAACGTCCAACCTCGTTCGTCTCGGTTTACCTCTTCGGAATCTCTTATCTGCTTTGTGAACGTGGCCACCGCTTCGCTCTCGCGATTCAAACGAGTCTTGGCTCGTGTCCTTACCGCCAACCGCCAACACACGCCCGTAGGCAGGCGGGCGGAGCAGGCATTCTACATTTGGACGGCAGAGTTGAGTTCCGCAGGTAGTCAGTCAGTCCATGGTCGCATGTTCAGTAAAAGGCGAAGGGGAAAGCAGACCGACATACCTATTCGATCATAGTCTCCTAATAGTAGGAAACTGTTGTTAGCGCTGTTGATGCAACCCTTTACCCGTCTTGGTCGACACTCGAGCCGATTCTACGAAATAGATGTAATGCGTGTAGCATAAACTATTTAATCACGTGCGATTTTTTCAGGAAAAATGTTTTAAAATTCCTACTTGGTAGTAGAAAGAAAGTGATAGTGAAAAAGTAAACCTACTGGATGGTTTCCAGATATATTGCTTATTTCTTCCCTGTTGGTCCCAATTTTGGCCTGGCTTTATCTTAATATATGACGTCAGAATTGTCGGGGAGTTACGAATCGGTTCAAATTCAGAATCCCAGCACAGGTTTGATTTAACTTTTCATAAACGGGAGAACAGAATATGCGTGGAGATATACTAGGTACATAAAGGTGTTTGTGGTATGTATGGTAGTTCAAGAAAAATTTAAAAGGTAAATTATTATTAGAGTTCGGCATGAGGTACACGCGAATCAGCATTGACGTCAGAGACCATAGGCGGGGAAATAATTTGTTATGGCGATGGCGGCCTGTACGATGGTAATAATTTTAAAAATTATTCGCTTTTACGGTTTACCTAATAGTTATTTGTCTAACTAGGCAGTAAAGTACAAGATTTAATGTCGCGGCTGGCATTAAATAGACGAGGCGCAGCCGAGTCTATTAAATCTACTTTACTGTCCAAAACATATAATTTTTTCATCGATCAATTTTAATTTTGTCATAATAACAAAGCAAGCTATTTATTTTCTATTATTAAAATTGTATGACGCTTCTTTCATCAACAATAATAATTTCATCAGGCCGTCTGTGGTTGCGTTAATTCACATTACCTCTGCCAGAAATTATTGACTCAGCAAAGCAGATAGAGTGTAATTTATTACCAGAAAAATCGAAGAAGATGTATCAGCAACAATATAAAAAAATTATTGATTAACTGTCTTTTTCAGAAAATGTACCTACCATAGACAAAAGTACCTACTATTTGTATATTTTTCTTAATTTAGCAAAACTATGAAATCTTCTTCATTATACTTATGGTTAATATATACGATATTTAAAATAAAATAGAGCATGGAAAATAACTTACTCTATGCATTTTAATTCCTATAATATTTCAATTTTCTACTTCTGTGTAATCTATTTTAATTAAATAATAATACAAAGTGTCAAACAATAACAATGTTGTCATGACATTACCTGTCGCTGTCATGGCCTACCATATAACATTGTCCATGAGTAATTAAGCCTCTCACGGACTAATTAGTGAGATTTAGTTAGAATACTATACGCATTTTGGACTACATCAATGTTCGATATTTCAAAATATTACAACTAAATCTATAAATCCTTACGTAATAGGGTTGTTGACCAAATTTCAAAAAGTAGATAATATAATTCTACACGTACTAATTAGTGTGTATGCACAATTAGAGATTGACAAATGCATTGGAACAGTTTTAAAATAATTATTTAAAACTGATTTTTTTATAATCCTATTTCAAAACGGCTGTGACGTTATAAGGAGTACCTTGTAGTGAAATTATGTGTAGATGATTGCGTAAAGGAAAAAAATTGGAGGAAGAAGATGCTCTGTCAACACTGTCAGTAGTGTCAGTCTGTCAGTGACATTGTCGCATAAAATATTTTCAAATCTACAAGTTATTTTCCTTAATCTTCGAATTCCTTTATTAAGTAAAATTATTATTTAGTAATAATCATATAATATCTTCCTTCCCTTAGAATTAAAGAAGAATGTGTGAAACGGGATTTTTGAAAGCTACTTCGCAAATTTTTCCGAAAATTGATATTTTTATGATCATGAATTGAATTTTTAAAAAGAGACGACCGTTTTAATATTGGCGAAATCAGAGGTATAAAAGCAGTCAGGTAAGGATTAACATATTTAATGAATGATTTTATTGTGTTTATTTATAATATAAATAATAAATATAAATACCTATTTATTTACGGAAAATTATAGTGCAGTTCGGGAGTCTTATGGACTTATTGGCTATGTGTAATGTGGAACAAAACACTACTTAAATTTTGTTGAATCCATTACAATCAGGAAATTAATAACTATCACAAATACTCTTAATTGATAGACTGCTGTCACTAGTGTCACTACTGTCACTTTTGTTTAAAAAACAGGAAACAGGGTAACAGGGTTTGATGGACAATTTTGATATATTTTCTTCTTCTTCAAAATTATGCAATAAGATCGCTACTAGTTTCTTATTTAATTGCCTCTTATGACGTCAGGCTAATTTTTAAGAAACACAAAAATTCATAAATGATTTCTAACACTAATTTGTCATATATTTAAAATTTGACTATACAGGCAGGTTCTTTTATATAAAACCTTTGTATCAACAACAATTTGTATATGGTTTGTGTTTATAGTCAACATCCCTATTGGAAAAAAAAACAAAAATGCCAGAATGAGGTATAATAATTACAAAATGTCCTATTTTCTTAATAAAAGGGCTTCTTTTCGTTTTTTAATATTATCTGGCTTATTGTTAGAGATGACCCAACAAACCCGATATGACTATGCTCGACAAGAAATCTAAATATGTAAAAATATACAGGGCGTTCCATTTAAATTAACAAAGTTAATATCCGCGGGCGTTTTGTTTGGACTTTATTTGTTTTTCTANAATTAATAATAACTATCACAAATACTCTTAATTGATAGACTGCTGTCACTAGTGTCACTACTGTCACTTTTGTTTAAAAAACAGGAAACAGGGTAACAGGGTTTGATGGACAATTTTGATATATTTTCTTCTTCTTCAAAATTATGCAATAAGATCGCTACTAGCTTCTTATTTAATTGCCTCTTATGACGTCAGACTAATTTTTAAGTAACACAAAAATTCATAAATGATTTCTAACACTAATTTGACATATATTTAAAATTTGACTATATAGGCAGGTTCTTTTATATAAAACCTTTGTATCAACAACAATTTGTATATGGTTTGTTTGTATAGTCAACATCCCTATTGGAAAAAAAAACAAAAATGCCTGAATGAGGTCTAATAATTACAAAATGTCCTATTTTCTTAATAAAAGGGCTTCTTTTCGTTTTTTAATATTATCTGGCTTATTGTTAGAGATGGACCCAACAAACCCGATATGACTATGCTCGACAGGAAATCTAAATATGTAAAAATATACAGGGCGTTCCATTTAAATTAACAAAGTTAATATCCGCGGGCGTTTTGTTTGGACTTTATTTGTTTTTCTACTATCAATTTCGAAAACTTCATAAAAAATAGTGCAACTTTTGTATTTCACATTTTTTTATAACTCTTAAAATAAAAAAGTTAATGGGGGGTCAAAATATAGTGAATCACCCTGTACAAACAAAATATTTTTGCAATATCAGGGGAGTGTCTATGTGATGAATTTTTTCAAATAAAAAATTGGAGTTATTGAAGTTATGGGAACTAGATTTCTGATCACGCTGCCAACTACAAAAACAAAGAAAAAAATATCCTTTATTATAAGCGAATATTTGGACATAAGTATATCGGGAATATAGCAGCGCAAGACCTACACAAATAGATAGTAACAGATTTTTTTAAATATTCCCATGGTAAAGCATATAACCAATTAGGAATTCATATATTTGGGAAAATGCCAAAACAAGTTGCTGCGTTTCTCAAATTGAAGGAAGCTCACGAATATACTGGACATTTGGACACAGTTAGAATTTTCCCTACTGCAAGTACATCAAATGGTGGAAACGATTTTCTAAATATTTTAACCACTTTGGAGGATACAATAAACTTCTATCTACTATTGAAAACACTTCAACCTACATAGACGAAGTAGGTAAATGTTTAGTTTAGTAAAGAAACAGGACAAGAGATGTTCCTTACAGGCTGTTCTAATTTCATTGTAAATGTTTACAATAAATAAAATTACTTTCGTTAAAGAACAACTTTTTTTTTTAATTTAGCGGCAGTAAAAATTATTAATCATTTCCATCACATTGCAAACAAAAATAAATTTTCAATATGGAACCCGCTGTATTAAAAGGGATTGATGCTATAAATTTAGTTTTGGAAAAGTTTTTTATCCTTTAGAACTAGCGAGTGATTATTTATTCAAAATTTCTTTTTAATTTTAGTGTGAAATACTCAAACAAAAAAGTGAATACCTTATTTAAAATGTCGGAAATACAGACAGACAGTTGCTTTATTTAACAAGACATTTTAAACATATATACCCTTAAGGAAAAGGGGTTAACTATTTGATACATATTTTTTGGTGTGACAGAAATACCCAATTAAATAAAAAATCAATAAAGTATACCACTCGCCTTTAAAGTTATTGTATTGTTTATTTTCCTACAAAATAAGTTTTGGGGGGTCGCAAAATTCAAATCTTGCCCTGGGCGCTCATGACCTTAGCTACGACACTGAATATATTAACCTTAGGAACCGACTGAAAACTATTAAAACATATTTGTTGTTTATTTTAGTATGAACTCAGTATTTTCAACCTCCACTTCTTTCCTAGTATCCTAATAAAGAAAAGTTATAGCAAGTGTTTAAATGAGGAATACAACTCACACACGATTGCTGGCTGGCTGACTGACTGACCATTTGCTTGTGTTTCATTGTCAGTCTTCATGATGTTCTTCACCAGTTTCTTCCCCAAACTTTATTCAGAATAGTATTTTGTCACCTTTCCCTTTCTAAGAGTTACCTACTCAGCAATTTTGCAAGATGCACCATAAATTATGCATATATAGCAGGAGATGGATAAAGAAAAAATGAAACCTATCACTAATCACTAACATAAATTTTATTTTTATAATCTACAGTTTTGCCCCTAAAAATGTCTAAAACTATCTCTGGTAACGGTTAGATTGTGCAAAGAGAATCAGAAATGGTAGATATATCTCATAAACATCAATAACAGATTACTTTAATAACCAATTAGTAGTATATTATTTACAAGAATTATAAGATATGTGGGAATTTACCCTTGAACTATATAGGCTGGAAAAATTAATGATTTACCATTTCTGTGCCTATTTTGGTTTTAAAATTTGTGAACAGTTAATAGGAACATTATTTTGTTTTTTTGTTAATATCTATTTTCAGTAAAATAATTGCATTGACAAAATAATCACGAATCATACTCAAAAGCATGAAAGTAAATTCACTACAATGAAAAAATTGGTCTCAGCATATAAGTAGGTATTATTGCGCAACCAGGGTCTGTTTCACGCAATAGATATAACGAGGAAAAACATGGAAAACTACTTATTTACGAACTCAATAAATATATATACTGCACATTTTTCTTAATTAATCTTTTACACTTTCTGCTATCCTGATACACAAAAGTAAGTTCTTTGATTTAAGTGTGGGGTAATACGGATCACTAAAGTCCCTCCTTCCTTTCTGACATAAATAAAACAGAAAATGATTATGAATTTTAAAAAGACGATGTAGAATCATGTCCATTTTCTATTTTTACAGTTTGAGGAGTATTCATAAAAAAACTGGCTTAAACATGTGTCTCTTAAACTGTTCTTAAGATGATGTCTCATGAAAATAGTTGTATATGTCCCTGTTCTGGAAAACAATTCTATTGATTCTCTTACTCAATTGTCGTCATGAAGTGCCTTGATATCAGTGAATCTATTCGAATCATTTCTACTCATTTCTCTGATCTACTAAATATTGGATTACCTGACACATAATTAACACTATCCATGAAAACTTCTTTAAAGTTCAACTTATACAACCACCAACACACACACCCTTCGTCGAGATTCTAAATGCTTCTTTACTAATAGGGTTGCAGTAACAGTAACAGGTTTCGATCCCAAATTGCATTGCAAAAAGGTAGCAAACCTCATTAAGGTTGTCGTTAGTCGTCACGTCACCCATCTATCGTCGAGATTCGAAATGTTTCTATGCTATCAGGAATGCATATAACGATGAAGTTGTTGAGATTTATATCATATTGGACATGTAGTTTACGGTTAAATATTCTTGTATTGTACATATATTATATTTAATTGATGAATTAATTCAGTAACTCGTCGATATCACTATTAAGAGAACTGTCTGTCACACAATGTAAAAAAAAACAAATGCACTTACAGAGACGTACCCATTTTTATTTATTTTTGAAAACTGCTAGGACTAGGAACTTATCGTTATTATTGAAGTCACAATTTTTATTTTTGGTTTCATCATTCGTTGTTTTTTTAAGCGCTGAGTTATACTTACTGACTAAACTATCATTTACAATAATTGTAATAATTATTATTACTATTACATTACTTTCTCTTTCCTAACGCCATCTTACTACGCAGAGAGACACCGAATCATCTCTCATTAACAGGACAACAGAATTAATATTTGATCTGTAAATTTTTTAAAGTAGGTTCTGTAGAATAGAAAAATGTACCAACATTTCATTTTTATATTAATACAATTAATTAAATATTTTTTGAAAATCTATACCTATTTGACTTACTTTATTCCCAATTTTGAATGAGAAAGAAGGTTTTTTGTAACAATATAACAACAACTTACCCCTCACATAGACATCTAGAATGATATTTCTATACTAAGCGATCAGAACGTGTAAGAGGTTCATGATATTTTTATGTTATTTAATCAAAAATATAAAATTACTTACCAGTTCCTGTTTGTCATATAAATACATATTTATAATTGAAAACATTAGTTTTATGTATGTAGCTGATAATAATTTTTTTAATTATGAAATAATTTTCCCCATTTTAACAATATGTCAAATCTGCCATTATTTTTATTTATCTTTAATTTATATTCCATTTAATTTGTAAACAAAATTGCAGTATTTAACTAATTTAGGTAATTCGCAATATTAAATCATTTGCTTGTTACAAGTAGTGGGTAAGTTGCATAGAAATATTACTGATGACTATATATATCTTTGATGTTTGTTACTTTTCGGTTTATATTTCAAGTTTTATGTCAAAGTAACCCCCAGGTTTATGTATGTGGAATAACTTTAATATAGCAGGAAAGCAGGAACCAGAAGTAGGTTAATATAAGTCGGCTCAAATAAAATAAACACTAACTGCATCGTATGTTATGTTAAATCACTTCTTTTTCTTTAAAGTACATAGACAATTTTTTAATATATAACTTCTACACATCTAGAATACCACTTTTGAATATGTGTAGAAAAATAATTTGATTGCCTTTGTTATAAGTCACAACTAAGTCATTTCAGTAACTGTTGGAAATTAAATCTTAACTAGATATTGATGAATTGACTGACAATAAATTAAATAAATAAGTAAGCAAACAATTAATTTCACTGTAATAGAGTCCGAGTAAAAATTAACTCAATAAGATTTATTTTTGAATCATATACGAGAAAACTTAAGTCTTAATTGTTCTTACATGCCCTTAATGAAGTAAAACATTCACTGAGAAGTAATACAAACTCAGATTTGAATAAAATTCGTCAGTTCTGCCTTAATAGTTAGTTACCCATAAAAATGCTGTTGTAAGTGACATTAGCGGTGAATATTTCATTGAATTGGGTGTGGACAGAAAGAAATTGAGTACGATGTGAGTACAATTTCACTTAATTTTCTTTACAGTGGAGGTTTAGATAAGAAATGGTAAAACTATTCAGTTGCAATTGTTTTTTTTATTTTCTTGCTATCATGCAATTGTAGTTGCAAAATTGTAATTGTAGTTAGTGGCAGTAACCAAGGAAATTTTAAAATTTAAGCTACAACCGGTTAATGAAATCAATTGACTACCATCTGTCTAATTAAGTCGAATTTGGTTGCTAAGAGATGATTTGATTGACTGTTACAAAGGAGATTTGGTTAATATTTAAAGTTTTGGATAAACCGAACCGCTTTCGTTTGTCTGGACTGGGCCATCTTACCCCACAGTTAGAGGTCTGAAATGATCCTTTAGTATCAAGAGAACATACGTTGTAGGAGGCACATTTATCATGTTAAATAAATATGATTTCACAAATACGCCCAACACAAAAGCACAAAAGCACAAAAGGTTTTTGTCATAAATACAATGTTCTGAGGATTTTACAATCTCAAAAGATTTAAAGAAATTTATAATTATATTGACATGATTATTATATTAGAGAAATATTAAATGCTTGATATAATAAGTTTATTTATTTATTACTTGAGATATATGTTTTATTATTAGAAGTATATTATGTTTTTATTTGCTGCTTATACTTATGACGTACCGCAATATCAACAAATTGCAATTATTTATTTGCTGCCCTTTCTACATTCAGTGAATATTTAATAGTTTAATTTGTTTATAATTAATTTTAATTTGTTTTTAACCAACAGGAGACCAGCAATATGCGAAGGTTCGTATATTTATTATTCACAATAATTAATTAATAAACTTTAATTATATATTGCAGAGCTAACATTTTATACCCTTTCTTAAACATAAATAACGAAACATTTTGAAATTTTTCATTTCGATTGTCAAGTAATAGTTACAATTTAGTTTAATATTTTAATTTTTTTAATATTTGAACCACCTCTTACTTTATATTCCAAAATAAATGAATTTTTATATAATTCCGAAATACCTTTTAGGGTCATTTATCAAGTTCATCATAGACTAATTCAATGCAAACTAAGTAAAGTACAAGATTTTTTAAATATTCAATTTAACATTTATCACGATATAGTTGCAGCTGCAACTGATTTAGATGTGTAACTAAAATAAATAGAATTCTTATTTTATCTTCAATCTAATTCATTCATTTTTTATTGAAAATCGCAACCCTGTTTTCAAAGTATAAGTATTACATTACTCCTTATTCACATTATGTAGGTATATATTTTTTCCAGTTTTAACATTCATAAGAATACTGTGCAGGATATTCCTTCCAAAATGAATAATAATGTATAATATTTATGTTTTCTGTGTGAGTGTGGCTATGATTTTATTTAAACTGCTATTTTTTGCCTTCAGCTATAAATATTACTTTATCTTTTTTTTTTCAAAAAAGTATATCATATCCAAAAGCTGTAAAACTTTAAAGAAAATACTTTAAATTCATCGAGAAATTCCAGGGACTTATTTTATTTACAAGAGATATTCTAAAATTTCATGTCGATCTGTCCAATATTTATAAAATTTTTGTATTCCGTAAAGAAATTGTCAAATTAAGAACAAAATATAAACTTCTTATTAAAATCGAAGCGGAATTATAAGGAAAAATATATGTATTGTGCAATTTATTTAGAAAGACGAAAAACGAAAAACTATTTTAAAAAACAAATTCAAAAAAATCTGTCTCAATTAGGAACTTGTTGCATTGCTCAAAATATTCTGCTAATTTGTAATAACTGTAACTTCAAAGCATGCAAAACTAGGCAGTTTAAAAAATAGAGTTGTGTTCGAACTGGGCCATCTTACCCCACACTTAGAGATATGAAGTGATTCTCTACTAACAAGACAACATACATTATAGGAGGTACAAATATTATCGTGTTGAATAAATAAAATTGAATTCACGTTTTGGTCGCGCCCGGTTTTGCCTATAAAGAAATTGCTTCTAAAATATGTTTAGGGGTTTATGTTTCTTCTTTAATTCTTCTAAATTAAAATCAAATCGAGACAGTATAATTATCTAAAATATTCTTTAAATATCTACAAAAAATTGTCAAAGTAAAAAAATATATTTAATTTTCTTTTACGAAACTACAAACTTTGTAAAATGTTGCTTCGTAATTTAAATAGTCAGAAAATGAAAAAATTCGCCTTAAGTATGTACTACCCTTAATAAATTACGAGGGGTTCGCCGAGGCATTTTGCTGTACACAATACACATTGTACTTCGAAGCATTTTCTCGAATTTTGAGGCATTTTGAGACATTTCAGGCATTTTTTGGAATTTCGAGGAATTTTGGTGCATTTTCGAGGTATTTTGAAGGAGAAGTTTTGTATTGTGCGTATGCGCATAATAGTTTGTCCTCGATGAGATGCATTTTATCATTCTATATCACTGCGTCAGGGTGACCAATTAGGCTCATGGGTGTCGAAAATTGTACTTGAATACCTTAGTGGCATTTCCTTGATTCAAGTCAACAAAACAGGTAAGTAAGTAACCACTTATTTGTTTATAATAGGTAATTATATTCAACATGAATAGCAGTGGCGAAGAAATTGTTTTGTTTAAGGAATACGTATGTATTAAAAGTTTTATTTTTAACTGAATTTAAGTCTTTCCTAAATAAAAAATAAAATGTTTTCAAAAAGTTTACCTTTTTACGTCATTGCTCCTTGGTTTCCATACCTATGTAAAACAAGTAATTTTACCATTTTTCTTATTTTTTAAATATTTTTTTTAATAATGGCAAGTTATCGTTGTCTAAAAGAATTATTCTACCTCCGTATCAAGAAAAAAATAAAAGAGCAGCAGATTTGTTAAAACAGTTTCTATTGAAACGGTATGAATTACATGAAACTCTTTTTTCGTTTTTAAAAAAGCAATTTAATTCCCTAAAAGAAAAATTATTATTCATCCATAGTTTTTATAGTTGACTGCCTTTCTCACCAATTTCTGATTTCTCTTCTTTTTCATTCACCGTCACTGATACAAGCACTTTTGTCCTGTATTCCATATTTACTTACCAAAAAATGATTAGTATGCCTAAATAAGTTTAGAAACTAAAAATGTATTTACCCGTTTGATTTATTTTTTCTGGTACTTAATATAAGTTGTGATTGTTATGAATTCGGACGAGTTGTTTAAAAACTTCATAGTTCAGCCTTCTATGTATATTCCCGTTGCCGAATTTTTAGTTTCTCATTTTTTCACTATTTATTAGGAATATAACAATTAGGACAAAAAATGGTGGTAAGTGTCATGCTAATAACATAAGGCATTTCGAGGTATTTCCTGGCATTTAGAAGCATTTTCTTTTATTTCTGGCATTTCGGGGTATTTCGGAAATTTTTTGTCGTATCGAGACAATTTGTGGAATTTCGGAGGCATTTTATTTTGGTGCATTTTTCTCTGGAAAGGCATTTTGGTGTACAAAATCTGGACAGCGAAACACCCCTCGATAAATTATGGTAATAATAAAATTGTGTAAATACTATTGCTTATGGTATGTATAGCCTTACATTTTTAAATTATTTTTTATCAAATCTCAACTTTATTAAAAGTATTTCATTAATCCGTTTTTTACAGTTTTCAGAAAATTCAACAAGCAAATGCAGCAGATGTAAGAATAAACGAACTAGGTTGTAAAATATTTTCCTTTATGAGTAAAATAGGGTACATTTTACATACAACTTATAATTTAATTTTTATTATTTATACGAGTTACTTGCATTATAGTTTTATCTTTCAAAGAAAACATCTAACACCGAAAAAAGAAATAAAAATAGATGACAAATCATTTTTACTGTAATTTTCTTACCAATTGTTTGGTTGTTTATATAAACTTTCATGCATTTATTGATTAAGATTTAAGGTTGTAAATACTTTGAAATTTGTAACTTTGCTGTAAGCAAAATCCGTAAATTTATAAATTTTAATTTTAATGTTCATAGAATTCTCAAATAAAGACATTCTACTCTACATTCTAATTGGAATGCAAAAAGTTTAGTCTAAATTCGTGACAATAACAGAATGTTACATTTCTTCCACTTTCATTTCCATATTAAAATTCTATTTTTTATTATTCAAATTGAAAAATAATTGAAATAGACGCAAAAATAATATAGTTTTTTGTAATCTTTTTTCCAGGTCAATATTTTTTTTCATTACCCACCGAGTTTAAGAAGTAAGTTCTTAAATTGTTTTAGTAATTGTGTTTCTGAACTGGGCCATCTCACCCCACAACTTAGATGTATGAAGTGATCCTCTACTGACAAGAAAGCAGACATTGCAGAAGGTATATTTATTGAGTGCGTCTATAGTTTAAGTTCACATCGGACTTTGTCATTGGGATATTGCCCTAAAAGTACTGGTGGGAATTTAAAATTTTGTTTTCAAAACTGATCTCATTTCTAAATTGAAGCTTTGTAACGTTTCATTTAAATTTCTTATGAAATTACAAAAATAATTTGAAACAAAAAGTTAAATATTATTGATATGAAAATACTGAAAAAATTATTATGTTCGGACTACTAAGTCTTGTAAACTGTTTTAATTACCATTTCCTTATGCTAATTTTTCTCTTCTCATCGTTCATAAATATTTACATTTTTTTTTCTAAAAATCGGAACGCAGTTTCAATTTAGCCGAATTTTCTATATATGTACCTACCTAATATAATTAATAAAATATGAAATTTGAGATAAGTATTAGAATTCATTATATAAACAAACATTGTCTATTCACAATTGATATCAGTCGATCCTCCAGTAACAAATAATTTTCAAAATCCGTAAAGACTACCTAAGAGTCTGTAAAAATTTTTGCAGAAGCAGAAATTTCCACCCACATAAGTAATTATTTCTACTTTGCTATGTATAAATCTCTACTTAATAAGTAGAAATATAATTTTACACTGGTATATACAACTGCAGAGGATGCAAGTATTATTAAGTTTGAGAAAAATAGTGAAATGTATGCAAATTAAGTAAATAAATGAATTAATTAATATGAATGAAACTTTTGTATTCTGGGACTGTGTCATCTTACCTACACTTAGACGTACAAAGTGATCCTGTAGTAGTAAGGTAACAGACATTGTAAGAGGTATACTTATCGCATTGAATAAACGTTCAATTGGTTGGTCAGAGTTCTATTTATAAAAATTACATTTAAATTTTTTATGACACTACTAATAGTACAAATCATAAATTAAAAACTATTCACATAACATAAATGTAGGTTTATGATTTACAATGCAAAAAATTTATGTAACTATGGTGTTGTAACAACAAAATTTTGTGAAGACCATTAACATTTGGTAATTTTTTTCTTTTTCATTCATAATTACTATTTTGACTGAATTCGGACTGTTAAAGTAAAATATATCGTGATAAACTCATACTATGTATTTTTTTTGAAAATTCTAAACGTAGGTACAGTCTAGCGAATTAACAAGCAAGCAGATATAAGAATAATAAGCAGAAAGTTCATTTAAAGAAAGACTGATTTCTTATGATTATTGGAGTTTTAATTAAACAAAAAGAATAAAACAGACACAATTTTATTGTAGATTATGAATTGCATAATCCACGAGCTAGCTAGTGTATGTACCTATTCCGTTTCCTTGGTACTCGACGTTTTTCATTGGCCGTGGTGATCTCACTCGTGCCAGTAACATCAACTAGGATTTTTTGCTCTATGAGACAGTGTAAAATTCGCATTTTTTATGGTCCCATTACTATTTTTTTATTTTAGTTTATTTAAAGTACCTACCATGTATAAAGAAAATACTTTCATTCATCAATAAATAAATGTTAGATATTAGAACTCACGACTGTCTTATAAAGACATGTAGGTACTCGTATTTTCATCTATTCTAAAACTTAATTCCACTCGGACATTCCATTGTTTAAATTATTTTCGAAATTTCATAAAAATAGGTCAATAAAAATGAAGTTTAAATGTCTTATGAAATAGGTTCTAAACATAATCTAAATTGAGAAAAGAAATGTAGGGTAGGTATGATAAACATTTTTAACTGATTGTGAATTGAACACAGAATTTTTTAATGAAAAACTTGTTGATTTGAAGTGTCTAAAACGTTCGGTTAATTTTGGTATGTGCACCTGAAAAGAATTACATCATCAACCAAGACAATTTAGAAAATGGAGAGAGAGTCAAGTAGTTAGTTTACTGTATTATCTCTGGACTGCGGCCATCTTACCCTACACTTTAGAAGTATGAAGAGATCCTCTGCTAACAAGATAACAGACATTGTAGGAGGTATACCTGTCTGCCGCGCTGAACGAACATTGGCTTTCATTCCCTAGTCATTAGAAAATTGTTCTAGATAAAATACGTTTAGGAGTAATATTTGTAAAATTATGTCATTGATTTGTTCTAAATTGGAGACAATTTAGGCCTGTAAATACTTAAAATATATAGTTCATAGTTTACTAAAAATATTACTTAAATTAAAGTCACTTAAAAGAAAAACGCGGTCCCTGAAAGTAACAAATCGATACACACGTCGATCCAACTTTAAAACAATATTATGTATTACTCAATACAAACGATTAACGTACAAAATTTAATTGAGTTCAGTATGAAAAACTGCAAAACCCCATTACAGCAATTTTCAGAACAATTTAAATGTAGTATTTCTTTTTCGTATAATAAGTTCATGAAATAAATTTTAAATAAAATAATGTTTAATGTGCTGTAGTTAGAGGATATAGTATACACCATTGTTTTTACCTAGGAAACCAGTGATGTGTCAATTTCAGCTGTCGGTTTCCCTTTCTAAATTACCTACTTGTGTGCTATGAATAGTTGTGTACCTATATGGAAATTATTATTTTAGTTTGACTGTTTGACAGGTTTGTTGACTAAACGTATTTTGTACTGTTTAAGTACTTTAAGTATTTGTTACATTTGCTTTCTTGAGTTAATAGTATTGCGTTTTAAGTTTTAAAATTTAAATTACAAATAAAATTTTCAATAGGTTAAGATATTATTTATTTAGGGTCGTATGACACTGCTAAAATTAGAACTAATTTCAGTAATTCACTAGGAACTTTTTAAACTTGCATAATATCTTGCAACAAAAATTGTTGCAAGATTAATAAGTTCTTAGTTAATCACTGAAATTAGTTCTAGTCTGTTGTATAAAATTAAAAGATTTATCTTGTTCTACATAAAATTCCGTTTGTCCCTTCATGTTTTCGAGCTGCTGCAGAAAACCGAGAAATATATTTCCGGGTCAATGTCAAAAATGTACTTTTTTGACACATATTTTTTTTGGAAGACATTTATTTCATTGAGCTAAGTTTGCCCCCACCCCAAACTTTTTCTGAGTGCGGCATTAAATGAAATATACTGCATATAGTATAAATAATTAATGTTGTATATTTTATTTACCTATTCCAAAGTTGATTATTCGAAAATATTTTTCAAACATAAAAAGACATCAGAGTAAAAACGTGAAATTTAAATTTGTCATGAAAGTACAGATTCTAACAACATAAAATGGAAAAGAGGAAAAGACATAATGTGTCACATTTATTATTCTTATTCTTTATTACGATTCTTTAAAATTATCAAATTAATTTGCATTATAGAATATGTTCTGTTTATAAGTACGTACAACTGCAAAGCCTGTAAGCAATAATAATTTAATTAACAAGACAGTTTGGGAAATACGAAGAGATAGTTTGTTTGTTAGTTGTGTGGTGTGTTGTGCTCGAGCTCATAGTGTAGTAGTTATGCTGGACTGGGCCATCTTACCCCAACACTTAGACGTACGAAGTGATCCTCTTCTAACCAGAAAGCAGGAATTGTGGGAGGTATATTTATCGCGTGGAATAAACATTCATTTTCATACATATACCTACTGTGAGGAAATTGCCATAAAATAAATGTTTAGGAATTTAGTTATTTTTATAAAACGTTATCTGAATGCCTGTTCTAATTATACAAACTTTGGGACATTAAATGTCTAAAATATTTTTCAAAATCCCTAATAAATCGTCAAGTTTTATAAAAATTAAATTTGAATTTCTTATAAAACTATGGACCTAATAAATAAATTAAAAATCATATTGTTAAAAATTGAAAAATTTATTTGCATTAAATACTGTTTACTTGGTATTTTAACACAATATAAGTTTGTAAATATTATTTTCTTATTGCAATGTTTTTTCTTTTCTTTATAATTCAATTTAAGGCTTAATTTAAAGTGCGTATCGTTATAATCTGTTTTCTTAGGCATGTTTTTAAGAACACAACAACAAAACGCAGTTTCAATTTGCCAGAATGGAGGAATAGTTGAATTTTTTTTTTTTTAGTGTTTGTATGACAACAAATAATTGCAGTGTTTTTTAAGTTCATATTTTATTATAACTCGTGTGACGTATTCCTTGGATCATTTTTATCCAAAAGGTCTCTAAAGCCATTAATTTTCGAGAGATATGTCTGATGTAGGTTGATGAAATTTGTACAACCGACTAATTAAAAGCAAAATTTCGTTGAATACATGAATACGTCAACCAGTTGCGGGGACACCAGAATGCACTTTCACTCCATAATTTCCACGCAGCAAATTAGTTTTTTAAATTCGATTGGTTTATATGAATCTTAGTTGCATTGCAAATAAAAAAGATATAAGTAATTGCAATGTATTTAATAGGTATGAATTCTTGAAGAGAGTTGCTATACAATTTTTGTGAGTTGATTACTTTTAGAGATATTTTAAATTTATTCAGTTGTAACACGAACACTGTAATGACGCATTTTGTGAATAAAGAAATGAAAGATATGTTTTTTTTTTTTTGTTCTATTATTAAGAATTTCCTAAAAATTCAGTGACGTAAAAATTCTTTAGTTTTCAGTGACTCTAATTCCTAGTTCTCCTTCACTGGTTAACATATTTGTATATGTACGAAATGAGCGGTAGCCCAATGTAAAATATTTTCAGCAATAATATTTCGCAACACTCTGTGTTTCGGAAAACACTGGATTTAGATAGACTTCTGTTTCATTAATGCTTTTTAACCACAATGATCCTAGGAACTCGTCCCTAAAGTATAACATGGACTTAAAAAACACTGTACATAAAGTATATAACTTAACATTTCTTGTTTATTAGTTTATTAGTTATTAGTTACGTTCAATTTTATATTCTTACAAATATATCTAACTTTCATAAATATAATAATAAGAAAACCTTTATATCCATGAAGGAACTTATGGAATTGATTAGAATTTATTTTATCGAGAGAGGAGACATATAGGTACACCGACAAAATTGATTCAGTCGGTCAATTCAATATATAAAATATTTTTCACATTCCATAAAAAATTCTTAAAGTAAAAATAAACTTAATTTTTTGTAATTAATTAATTTAGAATTTTTAAAAACTGCGATTAAAAAAACTTAATTGACGAGAAGCTTATGAAATCAAAACAATAATGCATTTTATTAACTTAATTGTATATAACCAAGGTAGTTTAGAAAATTAAGAGTTTGTTAATTAATTAATAAATTTATTTTATGTGTTTGTTGTCTGTCATTCTGGACTGGGCCATCTTACCCCACACTTAGAGGTATGAACTGATTCTCTAGTAACCAAATAACAGACATTATAGGAGGTATATGTAATATGTATCGCTTTCAATTCTTATTACATCAAAGATTTTTACCATTAGAAATTGTACTTGTTTAAGTTGAATACATTATGACACTTATTATCAATATCTGTATACCATTAGAGTTTAAAGACATTGTTTAAATTTCTTATCGAAACAGATCTTAAAAATAATTATCACAACCGAATCATATAAAAATCTCAATTTATTTAGAGTTTTTCAGGATTAAAACGTTTTATTGTCAAATTAAAAATTCATTCACACTAAACAGTAGTTAATATATTGTAATGCACTAATTAAGACATATTATTACAGTTGCTGATATTCAACAAAAATGGCTCCCTTTGATATATTTAGTCCGCTATTAATGAGAATTCGAAATCAAAATTCACGTTTTAATAACAAGTTTTGGAAAAACGATTATAAGATTAATTAAATTGGCTTTATTAGAATTAGCTAATTTTTGTGTTTAAATTTAAGCCCACTGTAAACTTCAAGACAAAATTTTACAGAAAGTTGAATGAATGAAAACAAAACGTGGATATAGTATACAGCATGATTTCACTTTAAATACAGAAATTGCAGAACTGGATTCATTACCAAAAAATAAGTAGAGTTTACTCTATAAACTTTTTTCCTGCGGGACTCGGTATTCAAGATACAGGGTGTTAAAGTTTACAAATATATATATATTGTGCAAAACCGTACTTATCTTATCAACTTCCACGTCACCTGCTACATGGGTGTTGTATAACAATGAAAAAGTAATATTAACGGTCGATAGAAGGAAGCACAAAAAACGGGCACTTAGGTAGGAAATTCTGGAAGGAAGCCTAGTTAGTTGAAGATAGGCAGTTGAAGTGGGAACAGTGTGCAGATAGGTAGCAAGACGATCGGCGGGCAGTGTGACAAAGTAGTGTAAAATTAAATGTTTAAAGTGTTATTAGTTAGCAGGTAATATTCTTTAAGTACTTTGTTGTTAATTGTTCTATANTATCGATATATATATATATATATATATTTATGATAAATCTTCATAATGCGCTGACGGAATTAAAATAAATTTACTACAGCATATTCACTTAATTAGACCTTTTATTGAATATAATATTAACCTTGTGGTGTTAACCAGTGGCGTATTACTGAAGGTGCCGTCCAATATTCCTAAGAAGAAAATACACCACTGGCGGTTTTTTGTAAAAATAATGTTATATTCAAGTACTGTTACGTTATATGAATGAAAAATATTTCTTGGTGTTTTTGAATAGTAGTAGCCTTTTAGGAGATATTTGGACTAGTTTTAACCAGTGACGTGCCACTAAAGCGCCCACCAACTTTTCCTAAGATGATAATACGCCACTGCCGTTTTTTTGTAGAAATAAATTTATTTCTGGAAAAAATATCAAACTAAATAATAAAATAACATTAGCAAATAGGTCGAGTAAGTAACTAAGTAACGAGTCCTACAACAGTTGTTCAAAACGAAGTCATTCCGCATCGTAGACTTTTGACATCTTCTAATCTATTTATAGAGGAACTCATCATGACATGATTTTCCCTGAGGAGAGGGTCATCCATAAATTACGTAAGGGTTCAATGGGGAGGGGGGGGATCAACATTTTCTTATCATTCCTTACTTGAGGGGAGGAGGGGGAATGACATTCTTACGTAATAAAATAATCTACATTAATTTTTCTATTTTTCTTGGTATATATGTATTTATAATATAACAAATATATTAATAAATGTTATAATTAGAAGTTGCAGCTTTTTTATAATAAAAAAATTAATTGAATCATGTAATGTATTACGAAAGGTGGGGGAGGGGGGTTATGAAAAATTACGTAATTTATGGATTACCCCAGATTACAATTTTCCGTCATTCTTTGCTACAATTCCTCTCGTGTTCGTAAGCCCAATTGCAGCTTCAGGAATAAATAAACAAAACTAGTTATAATACTAACACGAGATCATCGTAAAGCTTAATAACTGATAATGCAGACAAAAGGTTCAATTTTTGCTGATGGATTTTAAACAAATACGAGTAAGTGGACTAAATTTGTGCATTATGGTCGCCAAATAAGTAAATTATCTCCTAAACGACTGCTACTATTGAAAACTACCAGGAATCATTTTTCATTCATTTATCATAACAGTACATGAATTTAACATTATTTCTACAAAAAACTGTCAGTGGCACCTTCAGTAGCATGCCACGACGTTAATGCAACGAGGTTAATATTACATTCAATAAAAGGTCTAATTATGTGAATACGCTGTAACAAATTTCAACACTTGTAAAAATTGTCTGATTGATTGAGTACACAAGACTAAATAATGGATCATTATTCCTATAACGAATATGCTGACATGCATCTAATTTATGGACAAGCACTCGGCAATTGTGTTGAGGCAAGAAGATTTTATTATGATACATTTCCAAATCAACGTTTACCGCACCGAACAATTTCAGTCAAATTAAATAAAAAAATGTTAAAAGTAGCTAATCTTTTGCTAATACATTTTAAGAAGTTTTTTGCCGTATCGTGGTAGAGAAAGGCCTCCAAAAAGAGCAAGGAACCTTGAATTAGAGGAGGAAATTCTGGATGAGATTGCTGAAAATCCCTCCAATAGTGTAAGAAAATTGTCGGTCTAAATTCATGCGACAAAGTGGACCGTTCATGAGACCCATCCAGAACAACTGCTATATTCTTATCACGTCCAAAAGGTACATGAAATATCTCCCGCTGATTATCCTGCAAGAGTCAATTACGCAAATTGGTTTTTGCAACGATTTAGGTAAAATACAAATTTTACTAGTATTGTTTTGTTCACGGACGAAGCCAGTTTCAATCGAAACGGAATAATGAATTGCCATAATTTGCATATCTGACATGAAGAAAATCCCCAAGCAATAATACAGACAAAGCACCAAAAAAGGCTCATGGTTAACAGTAGATAGATGAGGCGGTTTCTACGCCGGAAGTGACGTCACAAGATGGCGGCGGTCTGCGTAGGGATAAGATGGCTGCGGT